>NC_140559.1:26422450-26539950 GCF_057381845.1 Rhamphochromis longiceps
TATATATATATATATATATATATATATATATATATATATATATATATATATATATATATAAGAACAGAATTAAAGCAAACAAACACATTTAATTTCAAACCTCAATATATTGATAAAATGTGTTATACTTTTTTGTAATTGACAAATGTAATTTCGAAATGGAAAAAGTACTTCCATCATCTGATGCACAGAGCTGTCGCTTCCATGATGTCTTGCTGCTGGGTGTTTCCTGTGTGGCTTCTATCAGGAGATAAAGTGATGCAAAACATTTAAAAATAGTTTTCAAGGAAATTGTTATCTATTTGCATTATCCACAGTGTTTACCAGAGTTTTTTTCCCGAATCACTACGTTATCATGGTGTCCCAGAATCCCAGTGGCTATGTTGTTTGGGGCCTTTTCCCCCTTGGCAGGGTCTCCAATGGTAAACTGATCTCCTGTTAGAGACCAGGCAAGGGCAAGGGACCAGCCCTTTGCCCTTGGTGAGAGGCAGAGGGCACGGGTGGGCATTGTCAAAAAAGAAGCCTAATCTTTAAAAAAGTATAGAGCGTGTCTGTCTCCCAAAGCTGGTTCCACAGAAGAGGTGATTGAAAGCTAAAGGCTCTGCCTCCCATAGTACTGTAATTTTAAACATCCTATGAACCACAAGAAAGACAGCAGCCTGAGAGCAAAGTGCTCCATTGGGTTGAAACAGTAAGTTATTAAGATGAGATAAAGACTTACTACTACTCTATCTTACTACTATTACTAAACTTACTAGATTCCCTCAGCTCAGCACTCAGGTAAGGTCATCATTTTTTGTTGTTGCTTTTTCAGTCAACATCTAAATCACTGTCAAATCAGTTTCATGGTGTGTTTTCTGTGTTCTAGTGGCAAAACATCCAACCGTAAGTACTTTATGCACATTTCTGCTGTGACACAATAATCCCAGCATAAATTTAAATAGGTAGGATGGTTTGCCACTTAACTTTATTTTAAAATTGCGTTTTGATTTTTGTGTTGTTCTCCATAAACAGTGGTAGAATGGTTTGTCAGGTAGGACGGATTCCCAGAACACTGGAACACCTCACCCAAGACGCGCCCAGGAGGCATCCTTGTCAGATGTCCCAACCACCTCAACTGGCTCCTTCCGATGAGGAGCCAGTGAAAAGTGCCATAGACAGCAATTCTTCTAGTGTCCACTAAATTAGTACTGTGCAAAGGTCTGGAGCCACACTTATTTTCTTCATACTCTTCTTACAAAATTCCAGATTTTTTTGTATTTTTTGAAAATGGTCTTGACCAATAGTTCTCCAGGCTTTTTGAAGGTCTTTCACAGTTTCTCTCTAAACACTGGCTGCTTTCCACTCATTTTCAGCATGCACTTCAATGTGAAATTCTTCATCCTTTCATTCTTTTTCTTCTTCTTCTTCTCATTATTATTAAAAGTATGCTTGGAACTTTCCCAAGTGTGATTTACATTTACATTTAAATCCACTGCAAAGGCTCCATTCATCATTATAACCCTGCTCTGACGTTTTGAGAATTTATTGTTTCTTATTTTACAGAAAACACAGTATGTTGTATCCTATGCCATGATTCTAACTTAGTGACAGCACAACCCAATAACTAAATAAAATTATCTTTTTGTTACTAAAGAAGCATCATTAACACTCACTCAGCTCCTGACTTCTACTTTACACAGTTTAATCAAACCAAAGTAGAAAGTCAGATCATTATCTTTGGCTTTACAGAGCAGCAGCACGAAACAGGACACCACTTATTTGTCCCGGGTACTAGACCACATTTCAGTTAAAGACAAGCTCAGTATCAAACTTTGCAGGTTTGTTTCACTGCTGACCACAAACCTGGGGCTATTGTTTTGGAAACAAAAGAGCAGGGCCTTTCAGAATAGCATGACCACAGTGAGCATATGCATTTATGCACAGGCAAAAGAGACACGGCTGATGGAACAAGGTGGTTTCAGTTTAATGTCTAAATAACAGACAGAAGCATTTGTTAGCATTTGAAACATACATGCACATATAGCCATGTTACCCTGGCAACCAGGTGTATCTTAAAATTCACTAGATATAACAATTTGTAGATATGCACACAAAACTAAATTCAGTAATCACATTGCAATTACACTTATGTTATCATTTGCACAGATAACAGGGCAGACAGCAAGAAAGAAAAAAAATCCACCAAATAAAACGTGCTTTTTTCTTCTTGTGGACTTCTGCTACAGTCAGCTCATTTCAGTTTATCTTTTTGAGAAGGAAATGGTGGAGCAGTCTATAGTAGTGATATGGATATTGCTTTCATTTTTTATTGCACAAAATTTAAAGAGTGTGATGGTGCATTTTTCCAGTGTAAAGAAATATATATATAGATAGATATATTTAAGTGTTTTTTCTTTTTTGCTGTGACAAAGAAAGAAATTGATCAGCACGACTCTTTGGACTTAATTGTAAGAAATAAATGTGTAAAATTACAGAAAACATTTTGGTAATTCATTGCCCAGACGGTCTAGTTTGTTTGTACAGAGTTACAGAGGTTTTATTACTCTGCTTCAAAATACTCTGTTTATTAAGGCTGTGTTTTTAACATGTTTTAATGCTTTGTATCTTGTTCTATTTAATCAGAACAAGCCCCTATAAACAGTCAGTGATCACTGTCGACCTCTCTCACTTTTTTTTTTTACAACTGTTCATTCTTAATGGTTAGTTTTTAAACCTTACGATGTAACTACGGCCTAGCCCATGCAGCAGTATGTTAATGACTAATCTAACATTGTGGATGGATTATCTCAGTTGTTCTCCTGTGTGAAGTTTGGTCTGTTTACAGCATCCTGCCATGTGATTGCATTTGTCCCTAACTATTGGGAACCCTCACATAAACTTTTATTGAGTGGAAAAAAGTTAGCATTCATCCTCCAGCTTCACTGTGTTTAAGTTATGCTAACCACAGCTATGTATGGCGTTATTTTTGTGCCACTATTCTGAGTGCACGTAAAAAAAATTTGAGGGCATGTAAAAATGTTTTGCAGGAGCAATTGTTGCATTTTGAGGAGAAATTTACTTTGAGCTAAATTTGAGTGAACAAAATTCATTGCCGCGTGCAAAACCTGTATTTCAGTTTTTGCTATTATCCATATACACACACACATAGCTGCCCCTCTCGCTCAGTTTTTGCATTTGTGCTTGCTCGCAATGTGTTGCGTGCGCTCTCAACATTTCTGTCCGTGTGTGTTCAACTTTTTCTGTACACCGTTATCTTTGTGCCACAAAACCAAAAACTCACAGACTTGAATGCAAAAAAAATCTAAATTTAACTGTCACATCCTGGGTCGGTGACCCAGCGTTTTCTGTTTTGTATTATTAATCTTTGATTTCTTTATGTCTTTGTTTGTTTATAGGTGTTGGTTATCGGGTCTCTGTTTTGTCAGTGTATGTTTCCTGTTTTACTTTGAAGGTTAATTAGTTCCAGCCATGTTTCCACCTGTTCCCCATCTCCTCTTGTTTATTCCTGCCGGTGTATTTCAGTGCCTTGTCAGTCAGTGCTCGTCGTCGTATCGTTAACGTTGGTTCTTCCCCATGCTGTGTGGTACCTGTGTTTCCCCGAGAGTGTAACTGTTATCATTTTCCAGTTTAGTTTTGTGTCACCTTGTTTCATCTGTTTGCCTGCAATAAAGCAGTGGATTTGAGTTTAAGTTTCAGCCTCAACGAGTCCTGCATTTGGGTCCACCATCCTGCCTGACTACACACTGACCATGACATTAACTTGGCAAGCTAATAACCAGACAGGTTCACATGAAAAAAACAAAAAAATAAACAACAAAAAAAAAACAACAACTTTTTTTTTGAATAAACTTTAAATTAGCACATTTTCTATGTAACAATTGTTACACTGCAGTGATTCCGTCTTTCTAGTGCTTAAAATAATATACTTCTGAATGAACAGAACTGCATTGCTTGTAGCAAACCAAAACCCATGAACACAAAATTATGTGAAATGTTTTTCTTTTTCTTTTTTTTTTTTACCTCCGCCCTGGCGACATTTACCAAAGTGATGCAGTCCCACCAACAACAACAGAGCACTCAATGAAATAGTGGCAATGATCCAAGATGTGGCACATGACGTCTCGTTGAGACTTTCTGAATGAGTTGTTGAATGTTAAAGAGTTAAAATTGTAAGGGGAACATAAACAACCCTAAATTTTCATTTATACTTCTTTATACTGCAACACTGTTTAAAATTTGACATATATGCATTCAAAACTTAAAAAAACTCCAAAAAACCTTACTTTACATTTGATTATCGGAAGGTATATTTTGCACATTTCATAATATTTATTTTTTACATTTCCTAATATTTCTAAAACACGAATAGATTCAACGGCTTTGCTTAAAAATCAATGATTGAAAATGTGTCTACATTTCAATTACATCACACGTCTGCACCAACCTTATATTAAAATGTAACACAAAAGATACCATACACGGTTCCTCCTGGCACATGACTTAGCTCAGAATTACAAAGTGATACAGTTGTAATAGTACTGCCATTAAAAAAGAAAGAAAAAAAGATATGACCTCTTCAGGGTCTTACCTGTGACACTGAGCCAGCTCTCCAGTGACTGTCCACCTCCTGAGATGTTGCATGTGTAAAGTCCCTCATCTGACTTTGAAACTCTGTGGATTATCATGTCTTCTGTGGAGCTGCTGTGAACATGAGATCCATCTTTATAAAAATTAGAGGTGAAGTTGGAGGAAGCAGTTTTGTTTTTGCAGCGAAGAGTCACAGCTTCACCCTGCATCACAGGAACAGCAGGACTCTCCAGGACCACAGATCCAGCTGAATGACAAGAATCTGAGATTTAGTTGCTGTGAAATTTATTTAAACTAAGTTTGAAACAAAATGTTGTCCCAGTGCAAACTTACCAGTAACAGTAATGTTGATGCTGTCGCTTCTGTTTGCTCCTTTAGTCTCACACCAGCGCTCCACTCTCATCTGGATACACACTTTTTATTATGCACAATGATCCTGCTTTTCCCAGGTCGTTGTGACTGCATGAGTTTATTTTCCCTTTGGAATTATGCACAACTTCCCAATAAACAGCATCCTCACAGTAAAATATCACTGATTCATATTCAAAGAACTGCAATCTGTTTGGAGCGATACGAAGAGAAACTGCATCTGTGAAAAAGAAAAAAAAGAAAGGTACAGTTTAGACTTGTACCAAAACTGCTGTGGTTAAACAATGAAAAAAATAACACTTGAGTAAATGAAAGCAAATTAACTGATGAAGTGACTCATGACTCCGACTGATTACATGTACCAAATGTGCAGGTTCACTAGAAACAGAACATATTCTTTCCATACTTTTCATACATTGTCTGCTCCCCGAAGCAGAAAAAGAGTAAACATCATTCATATCAACAACCAAATGCATGATACACACCAACTTCCTGGTAATGTGTACACAGCAGGATCACTGAAGAGACAAAAAAATAGTTAGAGATTACAAAAAACCTCTTGTTGGCTCCCACAGCTGCTGGCAAAGGTATCATAGCATCTCATAACTACTGAAGTTTAGTTTTTATGTGGAAATAGACGTGGTACTTACATAATTTGATGCACATAGCTCTGACCTCCATGATGCCGTGCTGCTGACTGTGTCGGCACGTGACAAATGTAAAAAGCAATGAGCAGGGGCGTTTTCCTGTGTGGCTTCTTTCTGCACTTAAAGCAATGCTAAACCTTTAAAAAGAACTTTCAAAGAAGTTGTTGCCTTCAAGTTACCAGCAGTGTTTCACTTCACTATCAAAGAGGCAACAAAGACAGAATAATGCTGCGTTCAATACTTTTAATCATTTAATATGCATTTATTTTTTAATGATGTTTACTTTATACCTTTATGTATTAGCATACTAACATACATTTAATTGTACTAAAACAAATAAGCAACTTAAGATTTGAGTAGTAGAAATGCCATCACCAAATTTGAAGTAATAATAATAATAATAATAAGAAGAAGAATACGAATAAGGATAAGAATAATTAGATTTACTAACCCTAACATCTGCAATAATGATAAGCAGTGACAAAAAGTTGGTTACCAACTTAACGTCATTTCAATGAGATTAACGCTGACAGCACTAATGGGAACACAACGAATATGACTGCACATTTACTCCGACATCATCCTAGTGCAAAGACAAAAACAACAAGCACGCATGCTACAAACTTTACCCGAGTCATGTAGACAGCCGTTAGCACATGATTCTCCTTATGGGGACCTGATATGTTTAATATGCTGCTGAGAATATAGCCCAGAAGAAGCGGATAGTATAGCTTTTATTTTGGAAAGAGCCATTTCTCTGTAATAAACTCTTTTCCAAAGATGAGTGATTCCTCGATCAGATAGATTTATTTTTTTTATTACTTTGTTGTTTCAGCATCATTAAATTTAAAAACTGTACTTTTGAGTTAAAATATATATTTATAATTTTAATAAATGACAAATTAAAAAGGCATGAACATTTTTTTTTTGTATCGAAAAAATATCGAACCGTGACACCAAAGTATCGAACCGAACCGTGAATTAGTGTATCGTTGCACCCCTAGTGTTTAGGGTAATGCAGCCTCTCAAGACCACAAAGGGGATAATTTAGACTTTAAAGACTTTTGAGTACAAATTTGAGTACAAAAATATATAATATATATGAAATATAGAAGAATAATATAGAGCAATGTAATTATACATTTACATGTGAAATTCATTCTAAATATTTGTTTTCCAATTTAAATCTGTCTAGGGTGCAAAAACTGCAAGGACAACCCATGTTTCTATATTTTATTATATATTTTATTTCCCATTTTATTTTATAACACACAAAACAACCATTAAAGGTAAAAAAAGAAGTTAAAGAAAATCGCTTATAAATTTAATCAATGAGATGCAAGCATAAAAAATATGTAGTAATACATAATATATAAGTAATAGGTAAATTATGACTTTGTAATACATGAATAAACTAAAAAAAAAAACCAAAACAACATTCTAAGAGGCTGTGACTGAAGTCGTAGAGACAAAAAAAGTTAATGCTCAGTAAAGTTCATTTCTTAGTAATTATCACCCAATTAAACTCAACCCATTAAACCAGATGTCTATTAATGCTAATACTTAAAATAATTTTTACAAGCAGTACCAGTAAAGCTACTGTTTATTAACTATACAGGAGTTGGAATAAAATTACAAGCAAGCACCAGTGGAGAAAAAAAGTAAATAAACAGTGTACCTGCAATGTTCTTTTATGGAAAAAGAGGTTTAAGAAATAGAGTCAATTCAGCATCACCAGTTAATCATACATATCTTTGTGGGAGCCGAAGTTCCATTAGAGTTCATCTCGTTTTGCACTTCTGACTGACTCTTTGTTTGCAGCGTTGTTAATGTTGATAGCCGCCCTGATTGCAGATTTCATTGATGTCTCAATCCAAGCATGAGGGAAGGCTGTGTGCTCACCAGCAAAGTGCACCTTGCCCTCATTTTTAAAGAGCTCTGCAGCATATTCTAAGTGTTGGTAGGGTGTGAATAAAGCAAAGGCACCCAAACTATAAGGATCCAAGCTCCACTTCTTCACTATGACCCCTGTGCAGAGATCCCTGACCTTCTTGCCATGAATCTTTTCCAAATCTCTCAAAGCCAGCTCTTTAAGGTCTTCATCGTTTGGACCTAGGAATAGTAGGGAGTTATCAGACCAGGTGTAGGAAGCCAAGAGGACACCAATGGTCCTATTTTTTGGGAAACTGTGGCTGGGGTAGTAAATGAAACGAGATGGCCCATCTGTGATGCTCTTCCCCCCCCCGGATGCCATCATCCTCCCAGAACCTGTTTTTGAAGATGAGCAGGACTTTAGTGGAGCTGTCGTAATGGACAGACCTCAGGGCATCCATCTTTTTAATGGAGAGAGGGGGATCGAAATCTATGAAAAGAGCCGCTTTGGCTGTTGTTGTTACCAGGACAAAGTCAGCTTTAAGATCAGTAAAATTTGACTGTTGGCCTCTTTGATATGACACAGTAACTTCATCTGAATGGCTAATACGCTTGACTGTAGAATTAAGAAGAATGGGGACATCAAGGCCATTCAGAAAAGCTTTGGGGAGATGTTCTGACCCACCAGTCACTTCAAAGTACCTTTAAAATAAAATAAAGAAAAACAGAGATATATATTTTTCACATGAATTTGTTAGTAATCAATGTCTAGTAAATATATTTTACATTTTAGCTTAATTTAACAATAAATTGAGGTCTCAAATGTTTTCAGTTTCATAGAATTAAATAATAAAATGTAACATGTACAAGTGCAAAGAAAACTCTGTATGTACCAGACCATAGGGTGAACCGGATTATAAAACGCATTAAGTAAAACAAAGCAGTCAGATAAGTCAAACTTTACTCAACTTATTCTTATTGCTTCCTCTACTTCTGTATCACTGATTCATTAATGTTGAATTTCCTCACTGCTGCTCTATTCTCAGGTTCTACTGCATGACTGATATCCATGAGTTTAAAATCTGCTTCGCAAGCATGTCTCTTAACAGGTGCCATTTTGTACACACATAATATAATATAATAATATTATGTTGTTGAAGCACAGTAAGTATTACTCTGCAAAGCTCCTGACTACGGGAGCCGTAATGCTCCGACAATCCATCAAGTGGTGCGGCTTTGTAGCTTACCAAAGTCATACTAAAACCTTTTTTGACAGATTTGAGTGCCATGTACCACATAAATTCGGTTCGAGGTCAGTTAGCACAACCAGAATTCATACATAAGGTGCACCAGATTATAAGGCGCACTGTCGATTTTTGAGAAAATGTAAATATTTTCAGTGTGCCTTATAGACCAAAAAATATGGTACTGACTCCTGCTGACAGCAATACAGCCTAAAGTCAAATTTTCATTTTTTTCAAACAGAAATGATGACACATCACATCAGGAAAACGTGCTATCAGGTTAAAGCAGGGTTGGGCAACACCAGGCCTCAAGGGCCAGTGCCCTGCAGGTTTTAGATATCACCCTGGGTAAAACACCTGAATCAAATGATTTGTTCATTCATTTAAATCAGCTGTGTTGGATCAAGGACACATCTAAAACCTGCAGCACCCCAGTCCTTGAAGCCTCCCTCACTCCTGGTTAAAGCAATGAATTGTTATATCCTCTACTTCAAATAATTAAAACCTACAGCTCATCTAAATGAACAGTTGAAGCACTGATAAGAAGTTTATTCTTAATTTAAATAAGGAAATAAGAATTTCAGTTCAATAACGGAACATTTCATGATTTGATTTACTGATATATTTCACTTATGTTTATGAACTCTTCTATGAAAGAAGTTATATTTAGTTTAGTTAAAAGGTCTTACTCGACGTTGTCATGAACATCAGTTTGGTCATAGATCATTTCAGTGAGTGCAGTGTACATAAGGCCCTGCTCGTTAAGTAGGTCTCCAATCATCCTAATGGCTTCAGAACTCAGACCACCTTCTTCTTTCAGGTAATCCTATTAGGAAAACAAAGTTTCTGGTTATGAAATCAAAGTGGGTCATAGAGAAAAAATAAAGTTTAGCTCTTTTAATTAATTAATTATATAATTTAAATTTACCTTCACAGAATAGCGGTCAAATTTTTCCAGTGCAGCTCTACAACCATTTTGTGTGACTTCGTTTTTCACCTAGAGAAGTAAAAATCATTGAGACAATGTCATGTATAAATATCTAGCTGCATATCAACACAGTCTAATTTTATGGCAAGCAGATGTAATACCTGAATGAACTACCTTAGAGCAGTCTAACCTGATGTTAGAGTTGTGTTAACCTTTTAGAGTGTTTACCAAGTGTTTACCGTCAACTAATCTAGGATTTATTATTTATTTTTCTTTTATTTTATTGACAAGAACTGTGGGCCAAACCCCATCCCTGAACTTAGCAGTGACTGCAAATACATGTACAATGAGCAGTTAACGAAGTGCACTCATCAGAATTCAGAAGGAGACTAATTTAACATTCGTGGGAGGCATAATAGAAAAATCATTGGTTTCAAAAAATGACATAAAAACAAAACTACCGTGAAGAAACAGGCAGAGAGCATGGAGTAATTAGGCTTGAGCAGATATGCCTGTTTGACCAAATTAAACTGTTTTCAAATGTGTTGTGTTCAAGTCAATCTTCATTCTTGGCACTGTATGAAATAAGAACAAATGTTCCAAAATACTAAAAAGTTTCCATGTGATGCACTTCTTTGTTCACATGACTATATATTTTTACAGAATTCTGGTTTAACAGCTTTTTTAAAATGAAAATCTTTAAAATAAGTGTTTGTATAAAAACCCATATTCACACAACTGTTCAGCTTGAAAATGGGTCTGTTAGATTTAGACCAAACAAAATCAACTCAGTTTTGGTGTTTATGTTGAAACATTTAACGCCAACTGGAAGAACTAACCCCTCCACATACCTTTTCTAATGCTTGCTGTAGGAGAGCGTCAGCTGATTTATGCTTCTCACTTGGTGATAGATTGTATTGCAGGATGTCAGGCTTTTCCTTCACTTTGTATGTCCTTTGTGGCTGTATTCCATTCACCAGGTAGAAAGTATTGTTGTCATCCATGATGAAATTATTCAGCTCAACTCCCAGATCGTTTGCAAACTGAAGGGCAATACTGTTGAAAAAAACAATCAGATTGTGAGTTTCCTCAAGGTTCGACAGATAAACTAGGAGCAGAAGTAGCCTCTATCACCACTGTGGTATTAAAAATGGCCACCTTTTAAATAACTGATTTTACTCACTGATGAAAATCAGGGATCCTCATAGCACCAAGTTCAGCATACCAGCCCTCTTTGTCATTCCTGTAGGTCTCCACACGTCCACCAATTCGTCCACTAGCCTCTAATATGGTGACCTTATTTAAATATTACCAAACACAAGTACATATTATTTAATATGTATGAAATATTGCTTGCTTTGTTTATCTACACACACTAATCTCGTTGAAAAGGAAAGTGTTATTATTAAAATTGCAAAATCTCCAACTCTTTTGACTACACCAGGACTGCTAATAGGACTTGCAGTACCTCTAGTAATTATATATTAAGGCTTGAAGAAAAACAAAGATTCGTCTGTCACAGATAATAGAACAAAATTTTAAATAACCAGAATATAAACATCTCATGTCAGACCTTATGTCCTGCGTTGTTAAGTAGCCTGGCAGCTGTCAATCCAGCCATGCCAGCTCCAACAATGACAACATGACGAGATGTGTTTGTTTGTGGAAGACCGTTCTTGGCTATCTGTAGAAGCTGCTCGTAGTCAGTGTCATTCAAACAATCAGCTAGAACAGTCTTCAGCCTGTTGGTAGTGTGACTTTGACATAGAGTGAGCCACAAAGCACTGACAGCAACTGCAGACAAAAAAGGACATGTTGTACATCAGCATGTAACAAAGCCTTCCAATAAATTTAAATCACCAATTTTTATGCTTAAAACTAAGCAAATACGTAGAGAGAATTTAAGGAAGCTACTTTGAATTTCAAAAACAGATTTTCATAAAAAAGTATTTTGTAGGATTTGTAACATATCAGTATTAAATTAGCATTTTGGTTTCTTTTCAACTAGTTTTTAAACAGTTTAACATCTGGAAGCTGACACTACTTCAGTAACAGTGCAAAATGTCACATACTCACATAATTTCACTACAAGTGGATCCATTGTTCACGTTTGTCTGCTTTTCTTCTGAGGTGACATGAGAAGGAATGTACACTTCAACACATATGAAAATAAATAAATGAACAAAATGCAACTGTTTGTAGTTTTAGCTGTCTCATCCTTTTGTGACATAGCACAGCATATAAACTTACTCTGTTCTGGTTAAGAAATCCTAACACTGGGATAGAAATGTCCTCAGTCTTTGTTATTTGGGACAGTAGTGAGAGATATAATTAAACATAATTATTAATTAATATTTTGTGCTTTACTTAGGAAAACTGGCTTTAACGTCCTACTTTCTAATTTATAATGCTAAACATTGCAAAACTATTTAATTAACTAACTGTTGTCTGCCATATATATATATATATATATATATATATATATATATATATATATATATATATATATATATATATTAGTTTTACATCACTCAAAAAAAGCTTTCAAAAAAAGTTTTCATTTACAACTGGCTTTTAAAAGAATCAGTTATAATAATCATATTACTACATGCATTCTTGCTTTTTTTAAACTACTTTCTGTAGATCTTGGCTATATTTCTTCGATTTAAATCAAGTAGTAATTCTTACCACGTGAAGCTCTGTCAGAAATGAGACAGAAACTATCATGAATGGCCTTATATAGCGAGAGACTAGGTATTATCTGGAAAGGTGTGTATGTTTTGTTCCTCTGAATTTCCTTAGAAGAGTTTTCTTCTGACTATGTGACACTATGTGTGACACATAGGTATGGATATCGAAAACCGGTTCTTGTTGACAACCGGTTCCCACTGTTTCAATTCCTTGGAATTGTTTGCCATTTTTGCAAAGATTCCCTTATCGATTCCAGTCGCCCCGAATGACATCACCACGTTGCGGAGCGTCATTTACCTGGCAGGAAACATGGCGGCTCAAACGCTAAAAAGTTTGGTTATACTTTACAAAAACGGATGACAACAGGGCAACTTGCAATACTTGCAAAGTAGATATTTCATTTAAGGGAGGAAACACTACGAATATGCAAAAGCATTTGCTCACAAAACAACCTTAAATGAATGTTGTGTTTTTAATTCCACAGTTCCGTCAGTTCTCGCTGCAGTCTACCGGTAGCGTCTCCTTTCAGGCCAGGATAGACGAATGTCACCGAGCAGTGACTAAGTTTGTGGTCAAAGGCTTGAACCCATTTGCCACAGCAGATGCCCCTGATTTTCGGTAAGTGAATGTGTTTAATTGTAGGCAGGGACATTACTGGATATTCTTGTGTAATTGCTACAGAATAATTTATGTTATACTTTGTTATTGCTACAGAAGAATATTTATTTTATTATTTTACATTTACAATTTTTTTCCTGGGGACCCTGTGACACCCCACTGAAGAGCCGTAGGCTGGATCTCTTAAGATCTCACTGTTGGGTTTGTAAGGCCATGTTACTCCTAAATTTCTATCTTGTTCAAAGAGAAGATATAAAACAAAGTTCTAAGCTAATCGACCTTAGTGTTCTCCTTTTTTTTAAAAAGAATCGATAAAGAATCGAATCGTTAAACAGAATCGAAAATGGAATCGGAATCGTGAAAATCTTATCAATACCCATCCCTAGTGACACATAGTGTATGACCACTCCTTTGCTGTTTTTCTACTAGAGATCTCCTTCATGATCATTCATAGACAAGCAGGTGCCAAGACAAGCATTTCACCTCAACCGCTTTCACCACCATCCCATAGAAATACAAGCACACATGACAAGTTCAATTTCACAGTTTCAAAATTGTTTAAAGCCACCATTTTCCTTGATTTGAGCCACGCTGGATCTACATTGCATCTGAACAGCATCTATGCACAAAGATTTTGTAGAATACCTACAAATTTTAAAATTTTCATTTTTAAGTATTTTAAGTCATTTTGGGAATAGTAATGAATTTTGAGTGCAAAATAATCTTCTTTTGGATATTTTCAAATGAAAATAGATCGATTAAATCCTTGTATAGTCTTCATGTTTGGGACTTTCTCGTATCCCTTTGGGTACATTGATCCATTTGGAGTTTTAAAAAGAAGTGTAAAATTAAATTTTACTTTATAGACCATCAACATATGTTGTCATTATCTCAGTATCAGACAGTAGAGAAAACATATATGTTTAACGATTCCAATCAGTCTCTACCCAAACAAAGTTAACAATGGAAGTGTGATTTGTTTTTGCCATAAGGTTATAATTCACAAATCCACAACCCTGAACATTATCTTGGAAAAAAAATGGATTGAGACAATGTCTTCATTAACATTAATATGTGTTCAACCATTGTCAGCTTTGTCTTGGGAAGGTACTGACCCAGGTTGTATGATGTGTAAAAACTATTGTGTCCATTGAGGTCTTCAGACATATTTAGCACCACCCGTGCCCTCTATGGATTGACTGATTTCTAAATTGTCCTCATAGTGTGAGACTTCTTCTCTTCATCCTATCTTCCTCTTCTACATTGCTGCGTCCCTGTCTCTCTTCAAACATGAGGTCTAAAGTCCTTTGACAGCTAAATCCTTTGGTTATATTAAGCATGAAAGACTACTGTGATGCAGAAGTATTTATCTCTTCTGTCCTACCCCCTTGATGTGCAGGTGTGAGGTATATAGAGCTAGAAAATATGGAAAGACAAGCAATTGGTTTGCAGGTGATGGAGGTTAGAGTGTAAATGTAAACGCGTTGGGTATAGCAGCATATGTGCTCAGTTATTATTTTTGGTTTGGAAATTTTTGTCACAGAAAAAATTCTAAGGCTATTGAGTATCAGGTAGAAACAATTTAACTTGTACTGTTTGTTTTTTAACAGAAACAGGTCAATTTGACCCAAAAACCATACGAGGATTAAATCAGTTGTTTACTAAATTTTGAATGTGTTTATGCAGCAGCAATGTTTAGGTGGAAAAACAAAATCATCATGAATGTCAGTCATATATCTGTTTTATATGTGGGTTACTGATTGAAAATATTTCATGGATTATTGTAAAACATTTCTGTGCTTCCAGCGATGAAGCTATTAATCATTTTGTTTGGCAAATAAAAGACTGCTGGTTCAATTCCAACTGGTTCAGTTCCAGAGGAAGGGCCTCTGGTGTTAAGTGTAAATCAAACATGCAGCGCTACCCAAGGGAGCAGCAAAAAATGGCTTTTTATAATAACGTCTTCAGTGTTTAAACCTTGGAAGCAATCTATATACCTGTCCATAACAACTACTCTTTAAGTCATAAACAAAAGGTTAGACACAAACTTGTCTCTTAACACATAAAAACGGTGGCCATGACTAAAAGATTAACCAGCTAATATTTGTGTATTTAAGAAACATTTGGGTAAAGCGTAAAGCAACTGACCTCTGCTGTGCTTTCCACTAAGAAGAATTACCTCTTTGTCTGCACCCTAAAAATTGTGCAATCACTTGTCTGTTCTTTTCCGTGGAAAGGAGGGTAGAACAAATAAGCTAAGATTTTGAGAAGTTGCCAGTAAGATTGCACAAACAGCTTACAGTTGTTTTTCCTGTTTGAGCTGACATTGTGTGTATTTCTGCCCCCCTCTCTCTCTCGCTATATATATATATATATATATATATATATATATATATATATATATATATATATATATATATATATATAGGAGATAGAAGCCACTGGCATTTAGACAAGAAAGTTCATTACCATTAATGGAGGGTTTAACCCCAGGCTCTGTAACCTGGTGCTGCACGCTAAGCAGAGGGGAAGATGCCAAGGACTAGTGAGTGTCAGAACCATTATCTAAGATGAATCAAACAAGATCCATGGGGTCAAATGATGGCCAGAATCTAACACGTGGCATCCAGCACATAACAACAGGGTGCAAGATCCTAGCAGGCAGGGCATACATGGAAGGCCATAACTAAGAGGCCAAGAAAGTATATAGGAACATCTGTGTTGAGTATGGCCTGGGAGTCCTGAGGTCAAAATGGGACAGGCCCCCTAGGGTGGTTTTGAATGAGGTAAGATCCTGTGGGACTTCCAGATACAGACAGACAAACTGGTGATATCTAATGAACCAGACATAGTGGTGTTGGACAAGCAGACGAAGATGGAAAAAAATTACAATGTAACTATGAACGGCCAGATTTACTAAAAGAGCTAAAACAACATGAGAGCACAATCCCCAAAAAGTGCTGGTTGGTGTGCTTGGATTTACAGGTTATTTACCAAAGTTGTGCTGTTTTCGGAAAAGGTAAAGTCAGTTCATTTTAATATCAAGCACATTTTTTTGCATTAAATATCTGTGCAATTATTACTAAATTGCATGTGGCAGATGTTAGTAAATAATTTTGTATTTTTGATTTAACCCTCCTGTTCTGTTGCTGGTTAAACCCATTTTTTGTTTCATTATGAAACATTCTGCTTCACAATTGTACGTGCTAATGTAACCAACATACAGTGGGGCAAAAAAGTATTTAGTCAGCCACCGATTGTGCAAGTTCCCTCACTTAAAATGATGACAGAGGTCAGTAATTTGCACCAGAGGTACACTGTGAGAGACAGAATGTGAAAAAAAAAATCCATGAATTCACATGGTAGGATTTGTAAAGAATTTATTCGTAAATTAGGGTGGAAAATAAGTATTTGGTCACCTCAAACATGGAAAATCTCTGGCTCTCACAGACCTGTAACGTCTTCTGTAAGACGCTTTTCTGTCCCCCACTCGTTACCTGTATGAATGGCACCTGTTTGAACTCATCATCTGTATAAAAGACACCTGTCCACAGCCTCAAACAGTCAGACTCCAAACTCCGCCATGGCCAAGACCAAAGAGCTTTCGAAGGACACCAGGAAAAGTATTGTAGACCTGCACCAGACTGGGAAGAGTGAATCTACAATAGGCAAGCAGCTTGGTGTGAAAAAATCAACTGTGGGAGCAATCATCAGAAAATGGAAGACATACAAGACCACTGATAATCTCCCACAATCTGGGGCTCCACGCAAGATCTCATCCCGTGGGGTAAAAATGATCATGAGAACGGTGAGCAAAGATCCCAGAACCACACGGGGGGACCTGGTGAATGACCTGCAGAGAGCTGGGACCAAAGTAACAAAGGTCACCATCAGTAACACACTACAACGGCAGGGAATCAAATCCCGCAGTGCCAGACGTGTTCCGCTGCTGAAGCCAGTGCATGTCCAGGCCCGTCTGAAGTTTGCCAGAGAGCACATGGATGATACAGCAGAGGATTGGGAGAATGTCATGTGGTCAGATGAAACCAAAGTAGAACTTTTTGGTATAAACTCAACTCGTCGTGTTTGGAGGACGAAGAATACTGAGTTGCATCCCAAGAACACCATACCTACTGTGAAGCATGGGGGTGGAAACATCATGCTATGGGGCTGTTTTTCTGCCAAGGGGACAGGACGACTGATCCGTGTTAAGGACAGAATGAATGGGGCCATGTATCGTGAGATTTTGAGCCAAAACCTCCTTCCATCAGTGAGAACTTTGAAGATGAAACGAGGCTGGGTCTTCCAACATGACAATGATCCAAAACACACCGCCCGGGCAACAAAGGAGTGGATCCGTAAGAAGCCTTTGAAAGTCCTGGAGTGGCCTAGCCAGTCTCCAGACCTCAACCCCATAGAAAATCTGTGGCGGGAGTTGAAAGTCCGTGTTGCTCGGCGACAGCCCCAAAACATCACTGCTCTCGAGAAGATCTGCATGGAGGAATGGGCCAAAATACCAGCTACTGTGTGTGCAAACCTGGTAAAGACCTATAGTAAACGTTTGACCTCTGTTATTGCCAACAAAGGTTATGTTACAAAGTATTGAGTTGTATTTTTGTTATTGACCAAATACTTATTTTCCATCCTGATTTACGAATAAATTCTTTACAAATCCTACCATGTGAATTCATGGATTTTTTTTTCACATTCTGTCTCTCACAGTTGAAGTGTACCTCTGGTGCAAATTACTGACCTCTGTCATCATTTTAGGTGCGGGAACTTGCACAATCGGTGGCTGACTAAATACTTTTTTGCCCCACTGTATAAAATGAATGAAACAAATGTTTTATTTCATATATTTTCACAGTCACACATGTGACATCAAGTCAGCTTTCGAGTTGGTCATGTCCAACTCAATACAAAAACTCATTCTGAAAAAGACTAATTTAAAAGGACATTGTACATATTTGGGGAATTGGAAGTAAATGAATAAAATCCATTTGCATGGATTTAGATGGCTATTTGGGTCCCCATCCTGGCTGTCTATAAGTCAAGGGATGAATCAACAGCCAGGCTATGGGCTTGAATGTCTCTGGAGTCTCTGCAGACATTTTCTCCAGAGTAATATAATTTGAGTCCCAAAAGGTTGATTCTGTTCATCTGGACGTAGCTTTTTCAGTTTTAAGACAATTTAACCCACTTTGGCAAGGACTGCCTAAAGTTTGATAAGAGCTGAGCACTGTCAGATGCGAGACAGACAAGCTAGCAGCTCCATAAGAAATGCACCTAAGAAGCTAACATAACAGGAGGTTTAAACACTCTCCTTCTTGTATTTCGAGCCTGGAGAAAGGAACTCCCACAAGTACATGTGCAACAGTTCCCACCTGTAACGCTCAATCTTGTCACTGCATGCTCTTGTTGTAAATGCCGGCAGCACATTTTTTTTGCCAAAAGCCAGTTTATAATGCAACATGTTCTGGCCTTAAGTTCTTGTCTGCATGCAGTTCACAGTGAACAAACAGTTTAACATTTAACAGTTAACCCGAAAATAAAATAAACAATAAAAGGTGAATCAAATGGACCATTACGGCAAGGCTGGGATGGTCAGTTTGGTAAAGTAAATCCGTTGGGCATCTTTCTTTGCCTTTAGACAACAATTCTGATGGCAAAAGAGCCAAACGGGACAGGCAAAAAAAACAAAACAAAAAAAAACAAAAAACAGTTAACCCGAAGGATTAAGCAAGCTGAGTTTTGCGTTACAGTTTGTGGGCAAGTTCAAACATGTGATTTCAGTGTGATGAGAAAACAGAGGTGCAAAAGCTGTCAGCAGTCTGGTCTTCTTACCTGCAGAAACTTTAAAACACAGATATTTAGCAGAATTATTTATGGCAACATTATTACAGCATTAAATGGCATAATGTTAATTCAATTCAATTCAATTTTATTTATATAGCGCCAAATCACAACAAAAGTCGCCTCAAGGCGCTTCATAGATACAGAGAAAAACCCAACAATCATATGACCCCCTATGAGCAAGCACTTTGGCAACAGTGGGAAGGAAAAACTCCCTTTTAACAGGAAGAAACCTCCGGCAGAACCAGGCTCAGGGAGGGGCGGCCATCTGCTGCGACCGGTTGGGGTGAGAGAAGGAAGACAGGACAAAGACATGCTGTGGAAGAGATACAGAGGTTAATAACAGATATGATTCAATGCAGAGAGGTCTATTAATACATAGTGAGTGAGAAAGGTGACTGGAAAGGAAAAACTCAATGCATCATGGGAATCCCCCGGCAGCCTATGTCTATTGCAGCATAACTAAGGGAGGATCCAGGGTCACCTGGTCCAGCCCTAACTATATGCTTTAGCAAAAAGGAAAGTTTTAAGCCTAATCTTAAAAGTAGAGATAGTGTCTGTCTCCCGAATCCAAACTGGAAGCTGGTTCCACAGAAGAGGGGCCTGAAAACTGAAGGCTCTCCCTCCCATTCTACTTTTAAATACTCTAGGAACAACAAGTAGGCCTGCAGAGCGAGAGCGAAGTGCTCTAATAGGGTGATATGGTACTACAAGGTCATTAAGATAAGATGGGGCCTGATTATTTAAGACCTTGTATGTGAGGAGCAGGATGTGAGGAGTTAATATACACACGTGCTGTTTCTGCTTGTAAATATGACTGTACCATTAGTCTGTATAGTCTTGTCCTGTGGAGGTGGCTCTTCTGTGTTGTGCCATGCGCTTGTGAAGTGGCTCCACAGGACAAGACTCAGCTGTCCATCCGCATCTTAAGGATAAAGGACACTCTTTCGAGGATGCCAATGTTCACATTGTGGACAGAGAGGACAGATGGTTTGAAAGAGGAGTGAAAGAAGCCATCTATGTTCACTGTGAGCGACCATCTTTGAACAGAGGCGGTGGTTTACAACACCAACTCTCTGCCATCTATAATCCAGTTTTGAGATCCCTTCCCAGACACCTTAACGCCCACTCACATTCTGGGCCATCTGATCTCAGGAATTCGCATGATAAGGTGGGGCCAGGTTTCACAATGAACTCACCCGATACTCTGGCTGATTGGGACCCACACCCAGTTTCACACCTTGGCTCAGGCGATTAGAGGATCATCAGGGGGTCCTTTTGTCCCTCTGTGGGGGGTTACTCCCACTAGGTTTATATCTGGGACTCTCCACCATTTGACCTTAGAACTGAAGAAACTTCTCGGATGAGAGGTGAAACGTCTTCAAGTAACTTAAAGAAGTCCAGACGCTTTTCTTTGCAAGCTCCTTTGACTTCTTTATATCATATTAAGATATCTCAGGGATTAAACATCTTTAATTTACCAGAAAGTTTCACTCATCTGGCCCACTTAAAATCAAAGTGAGCTGTATGTGGCCCTCAATGCAAAATGAGTTTGAAATCCCTGACTAAGACAAATTACTGAGTGATGTTTTTAATATCTCAGTCCACTGATTAAAATGGCTTTGAATTAGAATCAGTCTCACCTTGTGGTTGAGTGTCCCTTATGGTGTAGATGTAGTGAACAGGTCTAGAGGGCAATAAACCATCATCTTCTGATGGGGAGGGACAGTGGAAGTGAAGGGATAGAATAAAGTTACGTTGAAACCAAGCACACCATTGTTTTTCTTGTGACATTACCAATAAGTTTGATGTGTCACATGGCCCTCTTCCTATTGAAAAAACAAAAGTTGTATCCAAGATGGCCGACTTCTAAATGGTCACCACCCATCTTGAGGAGTTTGCCCCCTCACATCTAATAATGTGCCACAAACAAGACTTTAATATCACCAACCATTCCCATTTTATTACGGTGTATCCATATAAATGCCCCACCCTGTACATGAATGTGAGATGAAGCTACCTGGAGTTACTCATACATGTTTTAAACTAAAGATAATAAAAGCAACAAAGAGCCTTTCACAACTCTTTGTGGGCATATGTACTACATCCACAAATCTTCCCTTTGATCATCCTTTTTTCAGCTGGCAGCTCCATGCAATATATCCACTACCCTTCCTCTGAATATGTCCAAACCATCCCAGCCTTGACTGGAAAAAAAAGTCATAATTTCGTTTGATGATTATTGATTTCTGCAGCTACAGTTGGATGGTTGGGGAACAGTGAGATGCTTTTCATGTCAAAATGGACCAAAATCTCTGAGGAATGTAAAAGAGGGTGCACTATTTTTTCCCTCTAACTTTGCAGTAATTAAATCATGTCTTAATTTCAGCCCAACTCTAGAGTGCATCATGAAACATTGTCTTTTTCTTTTTTCAGTTGAGAAAAAAACAAAACAAACAAGAAATATGTTACATGCAGTTTGTCACTGTACACGTGTGGATGACACTTTTATGGATTTATTATGATTTAGGTCACATAATTAAACAATTTTAATGACTAGAAAATATTGTTTGGCATTTATTGGTGTTACGTCCCCACAAATGAGGTCTAGGGGAAGGTGTGGGGAGCAATGACAAACAGGAAAAAATGAAGAGGAAACCAAACAGAGGTGTTTAGCTCATATTAAGGTTTTATTTGAAATAATCTTAACACAAAGAGACCGCAACAACGCTTTATCAATAAGTCAAAAAAAGGAAAATGGTCACAACAACAAAGAAAACAACAAACTAAGGTGCACTTTCGAAGGCCCACAGGGCCACCCCGTCGCTAGCTGCAGCAAGCTCTACTGCTGTTGAGGCCCACAAGTAGTGAGGTGAGTAGTAATATTTTTTTGCTCCCCACCCTGCGCGTCCATGTGAGTGCATGTATGTGTGTACTGGCTTTGCACGTGCATGTGAGTTCAGGGGTCATGTGAGTTCACAAGTGTTTAATTGCGCTTTATTTAATGAAACCATTATGTGTTTTAATTAAACTGTTTTTAAGGATTGTATAGGTCTCAGCGCTGTTATTTAGACATAGGTGATTTAATGTAACTAGTTTAGGAGCATTTCACTTTCTTTAGCGCACCGAAAGACAGTTTTTAAACAGAGCACCACAAACAACATGCATTCCTTTAGAAAATCACTTTTCTTGTGATAAATCTAAAACCACATATTCACACCTGGCCACAGTAGCACTGTATCAACCCCCTACAATTATCTAGTAGCCACACTATGTAACAGTAAGACTCAACTACACATAGGGGGCTGCAGAGAGGGCCCCATGTGACACTCACCTCTCCTCTCTTGAAACTGGTAGATAGTGATGGCCCGCTTGAAGCTGACGCTCAGGAGCGTGTGTCGAAAAAAACAACACACTGGTTCAGAAGCACTGTGTCGAGGCTTGCTTCGTTTGGCAAACGTCACGTGACCAGTGACGTCCGAAGCTTCATTACGCACGTAACTGCTTCGGTACCTGATTCAAACGGACGGGATTCGTGGAGTGTGCTGATGGTGACAGAGAGCGAAGAGGTGATCATTCCACTGACAGATATGGAGCCAGCGAGGAAGAGAGGACGTTATGGCGTGTGGAAATATTTTGAGTTGATTTTGCTCAATTCATTTTATCTGCCGAAGTGAAAAACCTGAAATGTCCAAAATCATGTTTTCATAATGTAAATATCATTACAGCATATGACTTTAGGAACACTTCCATGTGAATTAAAGCTAATGAAGACTACAAAAATGTATTTGACACTATACGTACATTACATTGCTACAGTTTAGAAAATCATTTTGTTTATTGTTTTTAGGTGATAGTCTGCAGGACCCAGGAATACCTGCATATCTACCAGCTTGCAGTGTAGTTCCTGCACTCCACAGCCTCTTCTGTTCCATGCAAGTGGATTTTCTCCAGGGCAGGAGAAACTATTTCTAAGAAAAGAAACAGACTCAGCCAGCGCACAGTAACACTAATCCTCTTTTTAAATGTAAATAACAAAAGGGCTACCTTACATAGATCATGTTTTTACTTTGCAAGTTCTTGATTAGGGGTGGGTTTTGATTATCGCTTTTCTGATTACAATCCATGCTAAATTGAATAAAGTGATATTGATTCATTAAAATCCCGTGTCGATTTGTAAATTAACGTTATTATGCCTGAAACGCCAGCATCTCAGGTTAAACCTCACAACATGTCGTCAAACACCATGCAGCTAAAACAGTAACTGGGTTTACGGATTCTGCATACAAACGTGAACACAGAGCGCGGACCCGACGCGTCAGAATCAGATTTTGGTGTGTTGTCGGGTCCGCGCTGTGTTTGCCTCTTTTTTTTTTCGCTGGCTTCTGCAGCTGCAGGTTTCATAACTCTCTGTTTACATCTCTAATTAAGGCTCACATGTGTCAGCTTTCTTTTAATAGATACGAAATTATGGATATATACTGATACATGACCAGAATTGTAATATTTCTGACTGAGGCAAAACTTTCCAGATTCCAATCAAATTGAATCGGATCCTGTATCGAATCAAAATGATTCTACAAATCAGTGACGATGCAGCCATACTCAGCCCCCTAAGCATTTTCCCTTTCCAGTTCACAATCAATCCCACCCCTAGGTCAAAAATATGTATAGGACAATAGGCCTCATCTAATATTTTGTATGAACCTGTCCAGCTGTCCAGTGATTAAATGACAAGTAGATGGAGGCAGGACTCCACAGCAGGGGCATACTCCATAATGTGCTGTGCATTATCATATGTATATTATATATATTGCTCACTTATTGTATTTACCAACATCAAGGAGTTATGAGCAGAGAAAGGCAACACCATAGTGCATGTTTAAATAGGTAAAGTTTATTGATCAAAATGTATTACGCAAATACACATTACATTTTTTCAGCCCGCCAATCGAGAAAACAAAACCAATTACATGTTCAAAGCAACGGAACGGTGGCCCAATATCAGAGAGAACTCCACTCTTGAGTGAGCAGTGATGATTGAGCAGTCCGTTTTATTTTGCAGATTCAAGCTGCTCTTCAAAATTTTCACCACCAGATGTCACCGGAGAGGACTGTGTTGAAAAGCTTCGAGTAATGAACCGTTTTTCAATACAAGCTTCAGTGCTTCGGAAAGCTTCATTTGGCCATCACTACTGGTAGAGACTGGCTTTAAATAGGGCCATCAATTTCCCTCCAATTGCCCAGCCAGTACCACTCACTCAAACTGAGGGACCTAAAACTCTACACAGATGATCTAAAAACACAAAACCTCTACACACTTCTAATATGCACATTTACACAACTAAATGGCAGTATTAAGGAAAGGAAAAACATTCAACAAATCCCTTTAAACCTTAACACCAACAAAAGGAAGCATCTCTATGGAAAAAGAAACCCCTCCACTTGGTTTGACCTGCTGATGTCATATGTGACATCATCAAGACTTTAAAATGAGGAAATGCCAGGCGGGTGTTTCCCCCACACCTGATCCTCACGAAGACTGAAGAGACAAACAAAGTAAGTATGAACAAATGACTTAATCTGTAACATAATAAAATATAAAGAAACATGTAATTTGTATTTGCCTTAATTTGCAGAATGTTTAATTTGCCGGCAACAAAACGCTTACACAAACAAACTCAGGATAGTGAGTGAAGCAATGTTATTTTACAAATAGCAAATCATAGCAAATACATAGAAACAGAATAATGTGTACAAAGTGCAAAAAAAAAAGGCAAACACATATGGGACAAATGGAGAGCATTACAACTGCTCCTCCACTTTGTCACACCCCAAAGGTCAGAAAACATTTAAAGAGGCTTCCTTATCAAGAGCATCCCAGCACACACATCCCAACTGTACCTCCATAGTTTACACCTTTTTCATTGTAAACTGCTCCTTTATCTCACCATGTCAGAGGTCAACTGAAACCATGTCCAACTGAACCTCCAAAGGTTTTTAAACCTTTTTTTCTTTACATCCTACTCTTTTATCTCTGCATTTCAGAGGTCAACTGAAACCAGCCCCACCTATATAAAAACACCCTAATCAGACACACTGTATTTTTCCTCACTACTACAAAACAGCCCTCGCGAGCACAACACTTCGTTCAGCAGAACGGTCAGCAAAGCTAACAGTGTTTTTTTTTAATTTTTTTTTATTTATTTATTTTTTTTTAACATGGACTTCATATATGGTAAGTAAAACAATACTATTATTGTATTTTTAAATTTATATCATAGCATATCATAGGATATTCAATCTGTTTTCTTTTCTAAAACAAAAGCCTAATTTTTAGGAGCTCGTCACAATAGGACAGCATACGTTTCACACAAGGCTGGTGTTTCTTCTCTTTTTTTTTTCTTTTTTTTTTTTTTTAAATAGTCATGCGCTCACGCAAACCAGTTTTTTGTTTTTTTTTTTCTACGATGTCTCATTGTTTTAGAAACAATCTTACCTGTTTCTTATATAGTAACATTTAAAATGTATGTTTCTGTCTCATTCTACAGGATCACAGGCAGGTCAAACTACACCTCTAAAAAACACAAGGTATGCACAGTGTTACACACATTTTAAATATAAGTATGTTTTGTTTAAACCGTGTATTAACTGTGCTTTTCCCCCGGGCATAGGGTCAATAAGCTGTCCAGAAAAACTTACAGAAGCGGGGGCGATAAGACCAAACCTTACGTTAGGTATGTATACAAGTCTCAGTATACATGTCAACCAATTTAAAGGAAAAAAGTTTAAATAATTACAAATGCTCTAATACACCAGGCCTGAGACAGAATACAGTGCGAGTGGGTGAGTATAGTCATAAATAAATCAAGACGCAAGCATATACGGTTTTTGAAATGATACTGTGTGTGTGTGTGTGTGTGTGTGTATGCATATATATTTATAATGTTTTTAACACACGTCTATCTCCACAGCAATCACACAACCCCTTCCCATGAGGTGGACCATGAAGACCCCTTGATGCTTTTGGAATATTTACGTGATATTCAACTCCCAGAACAACAACAACAAGAAAAACCACAAGCTTTGTGCAACAGAGGAGACTCAGAGCCATTCTCCATCATACCCCAGAGTGAGTGCCTGCCTTGTGATTTCAGCGATGTTTTTGAGTACAGTCTATCAGATTTCAATATAGTTGACATACCCATCACGCCAGAATGTCTCAGAAACAACAGTGATTCAGACATAGGTTTTGAAGAAGGCTGCATAACAGACTCTCAAATATCACAGGCATATGACGCATACTTAAATGCTACAAGCACCTCTACTTCAGAACAGAGTCATTCTGCTTCAAAAACGATATACTATCTTTGATCGATGCTCGCCAAAATCAACAAGCAGTACAGAGGAACCTGCAAGAAATGGCAGCTAAACTCAACCAACAACAAGAAGCAGCACAGGGGGACTTGCAAGAAATTGCAGGTGGTCTAACTGGTATCACCCAGGCAATACACAATACCTGGGGTTTATTAGATCTCATTAGTAGCAGATTTTTAAATCGCTGACTTTTAAAATCCACACCATGGACCCACTCCGTAAATTATTCAAACACAATTTTGGTACCTTCACTCGGCTAAATGGTTTGACTTTGAGGCTTTTAACTAGTGGGCTGCGCAAATAATAAACAATTCAAAAGTTTGCATGCAAGACTTAATAGTGTCACTGTAGTAGGCAGTCTTGTGTCTAATGCACGTCCTTGCCCAACTCATTCTGAACCTGATGCTGTTTATATTGATGCTGCTGATCATGCAACCGATTCACATCCAGATTTGCCTGTTGCCATGGCTTCTGCAGGGACTGTTGTTACTCAGGCTACCACTGACTGTCTTATTACTGAGGCTTCTGTCACACCTGATCGGGGGTGTGCACCTAGCGTACATGCGTATCTGGGTGCTGCTGCAGCTGCTGCTGACGCATCACCACACAACCCCTCAAACAATGGAAATTCCTTAAGTGTTAACCATTCACAAACAGGTGCTGCAGTAGTCGAGCCCATTGTTCAGTTTGGGTCTGGCAGTCAGTCAACTTGGCATTAGAGAGATACCTAATTTCAACGCCCGAGACTTGCGTGAGCACCTTGATTTTAGGGACATAAGTCTTGATGATCCTGAACAACTGCCAGAAAGAGTTATAAACTGCTTCGCCAATGTGATAGAGCTGTGGATGGATCTCAGCAGGGCTGTTTTCTGAATGTGGTCCTGCGAGGGCCCTCATTGGCTTCTGATGTTCAAGCTGTTTTAAATCCTGATGATCAGTATGACCTTGACCTGTTTCTCAACCAAATAGCTCAAGTTATGCAAAGTAATGACGAATCTATCGGTCATGTTGAATTAGAGTTTATTGTCACGGTTGCTCAAAACAGTAGCGATGGTGCTCGCTTAAAACTGGCAAACATCTCTTATGATGAGATTCTCTCAAAGAAGGGTAAACATTTGTACACACCAAACAACACACACAATTTGTGCTTCTCCCATTGCATAGCACATTCATTAAATTCAACATCCCCTGAGCATGAAAAACTTGCTACTGCTAAACAGTTAAATGCTCAAGTAGGTCTATGCACTACAGCCAGTGTCATTCTCTGATGCCGGCAAATTTGAGAAACACCTAAACATTAAGGAAGTAATCTATTATCACGCAGCAGGGTGTAAACGTCTGCATAGGTTTTTCACACATGATGAGCCAAATCCAAACACTGTAATGATTGTACCTGCACAATGAACATTATCACCTGATTGAAAAGCCATCAGGTTTTCTCGGGGCATGCTATGTTTGTAATTTCAGTTACAACACATAGGAAGCACCGCTCTATCACAGCTGTAAATATAGATGCAACATATGTTTCACACTCTGTCATCACCACAGTGGTCCCACCGTGAAATGCAGTGACTGTAACCACATCTGCAAATCACAACACTGTTACCGACAACACAAATTACCAGAAATAAAACACAACATGGTCCCATGTGACAATATGAAGTATTGCATGAGTTGTGTTGTCACATATAAAGAATCAAAGAAATCACCACACAGATGTGTCCACCCTAAATGTGAGCACTGACACGAGCCTAAATTAGCCAGGGACTCTGAGCATCAGTGTTTCATACAGCCTGTTGAAAAACGGAACCCTTGTGATGAATATATTTTATATGATTTTGAGACACTGTATCACAACGGCAGACATGGGGCCAACTTTGTGTGTGTGTCTGATCTGAAGGGTAACAAGTTCACATATAATACATTAAAATGTGTGGAGGCGTTTGTGCAGCATTACAGACGCCCGAGGTTTTGTGGGTGTACATTCATAGCCTATAATGCATCTGGCTTTGATAACTACATACTTCTGGAGTACTTTGTCATGCAGGGCATAACACCTACCGTCACAATGAGAGGGAGCCGTGTGATTCTGATGCATGACAGGGACTATGACCAGCGGTGGATTGATTCGTTCAGCTTTTTGCCCATGAGACTTGCCAAAATACCCTCTGCTTTAAGTTTTCATGACCTGCAGAAGGGCCATTTCCCACACAGATTCAACACGAGGGATAATGAGTATTGTGTTGGTCCGTACCCAGCCCCATCCTTCTATGGCTATGAGCGCATGTCTGAAAGTGGTAAGGCGAGTTTCATGGAATGGTATCAGACCGCCTCACAGAACCCCTTTGATTTTCAGGCTGAAGTCAGACGCTACTGTGTTAACGATGTTGATGTCCTGCGTAAAGCATGCACCATATATTGTGACACTCTACTGGGTTGTACACAAGTTGATCCATTCATGTATACCACCCTGGCTGCGTTCAGTATGGGTGTGTGTATAAAACACTGTTTCTGCCTAGAGACACGCTCGCTCTCACGTATGATGGTGCATATGTTGAGCAGAATAAGACGTTTTCAAACGTCTCTATTGAATGGCTGTCCCACACTACCAACACAGTGATAAAACATGCTCTCAAAGGAGGCGAACAGAGGGTTGGGCCATATTTTTGTGGACTGCTTTGACCCCACAAGTAACAGGGCTTATGAATTTGCAGGATATTTTCACCACGGCTGTGTTAAATGTTACCCGAAAGTGAAGCTATCCCACAGTGCAATCTAAAAAAGATTATCCTGTAGGACACCCTCAAATCATTTACACCAACTTTGACAGACTAGAAAATTATTTCGGTTTTGTTAAATGCACAGTCCTGCCTCCAAGAGGTCTTTTTCACACAGTCCTTCCCTACAGGTGCCATGGTAAACTGATGTTTCCGCTCTGCAGCATGTGCGCTGAAGACCAGAACCAGCACACAGCATGCGGGAACAGTGGGTCTCATTTGAGCTTGAAAAAGCTGTTGAGAAAGGATACTGGATTGTTTCTATTGATGAGGTGTGGCACTTCCCCAACAAGACTGACACAATGTTTAAAGACTATGTGAAAGCTTTTCTAAAACTTAAACAGGAGGCCTCAGAGTATCCAGAACATGTGAAAACACTTGACAAACGGCAACAAGTTCAGCTAATGTTCAGCGACCAGTACGACGTGCCGCAGTTTTGTTTAATCTCTGACGACGTCGCCATGGTGAAGTGGCGCCACGCTGATGGTAGAGCATCCCGCGTGAAGAACATTAATGTCCTTGTGGGGGCCATGAAGACTTCAAGACACGCCAGACTCATGCTGTATGATTTGTTAGATAACTTGCAGCAGCGTGTGCTGTATTGTGATACAGACAGCGTCATTTTCACAGCACGCCCTGGCGACTGAATGACTGGGGGATCTCACCAGCAAATTAGACTCTGGAAAGGGAGGTGTGGAGGATCACACAATAGAATTTGTTTCCGGTGGGCCAAAATGCTACGCGTATCACACATCGCTGGGCAAGACCCAGGTCAACTGTAAAGGTGTAACACTGAACGCACTAAACTCCAAAGTTGTCACCCACAAATCCTTGAAAGGTTTAGTTCACAAGTTGTAGCCAATCAGACACACCCCTAGTGGCTGTGTCTGATAATATCAAACGTGATAAAAAGAAGCTTCATTTGAAGAATGAAACCGTTGTGAAGAAGCTTAAAGTTGTCTACAACAAGCGCCGTGTGCTCCCAGACTATACTACACAACCTTATGGATTTTAAATTAGATCATGGGTTTGATGCCAGGTTGCAGTGGTCCCAGTAACTGCGGCAAGACTTTTTTTTTTTTTTGTCAAAAATGTCATTGAAAATGCTTCCAGGATTATTTCACACAGCATTGATAACATTGTGTATATATGCTCATGCTGGCAGCCACTATATGACCAGCTTCTTAAGATAAGAGACATAAACTTTGTTAACGGTATACCCGAATCTCTGGCTGATGACACCCTTCTGCCTACAGACAAGAATAATTTGTTAATTATAGACGATGTAATGAACGATGCCGCCAACAATTTAGAAGTACAAAATGTTTTCACAAAGTATGTGCATCATAGGAATTTGAGTTGTATATATCTGGTTCAGAATTTGTTTATTCAAGGAAAATCCAGTAGAACTATTTCCTTGAACACTAACTACCTAATATTGTTTAAAAATCCTAGAGATAAACATCAAATCATGCTTTTAGGTAGACAAATGTTTCCTGGTAATACTAAATATTTTAGGGAAGCGTTTCATGATGCCACACCCACAACATATGGGTATATTTTAATAGACTATAAAGCCAAGACCCCAGATTATTTAAAACTCAGAACAAATTTGCTGTCATACCGTCTGGTTGTTTATATCCCAAAACAAAAAACAGTGAAGAGGTGAAAGGATGTTATCACGGATGCAGAGGAATCTGTCTCTGTTGGAGTTGATATAAAAGTCTCCACCGGCTCTACGCAGAGTTATTAGCAATGCAAACTTGGATTTCATCAATGCATTGTGTGAGATAGCCTTAATCGTATTGCAAGGTAACATTCCGCTGACCAATCAGCAGTACAAACAGCTAAAAAAGAAAAAAACATCTCTAATCAGACTGATTGCTGATAAAAACTTTGGTTGATTGTCTTTCTCTTTTTCAATCTGGAGGGTTTTTACTACCCTTATTAGGGGCTGCAATCCCTTTTATACCCAGTCTGATAGCAAACAGGTGAAAATGGAACATGTGCAAAAGATGTTTTTGGTGCCTCAACATCAGCTGGACTTATTGAAGCAACCGCAACAGCACACAGGCAACATCAGACAGCAGGCTCAGAATGACTTGGACAAGGAGATGCTTCATGTGTTACATGAATCAGACATAGATGTGTATGAGAAAGCTAAAAAATATGGCGATATTCTCCAAAGATACCTAACAGTTGTGAGACAAGGGGCCCGTGAAAAGAGTGTTTTGTCTTTATCACTACCGGAACAGTTTAACACAGATGTGCAAGTCCCACCTGCGGTCACCCCTCCTGTTTATGGTGATGTCGGGGTGAAGGATTTTATTGCAGAGAGTGTTTTGACACACATGCCTAAAAGGAGTAGGCGGAATGCAGAACTCATTCTGTCAGCTCTGAACCATTCGCCGGACTTGATTTCTTACAATGACAAAGGCGAAATTGTTGTTGATAAACGCACCATCCCGGGTTCGCACATTTATGACCTGATTAAAGCTGTCACAACCACACACAGATCTATAGGCTGGACAGAGTTTTTAAAGGCTGTTTCAGATTCAAACATACCGTTATCAGCGTACATAAGACCATTGCCTTGTATAAAGAAGGTCACACACTGATTGACCCTTGTCAGTCCCACTGCGTGATAGTACATTTAAAGAAAAAATAAAGAATAAAAAATAAATAAATTAAAGGGTGGTCCTGTTGAGTGGTTGGATTTTTGAATTCAGACTATATCTTATCACAGCTGTAATGTTGTTTATTTTTCTGCCAAAAATATTGACTGTTGTTTTTTTTGTTTTCACTAACTGCTGCGGTTAGATTGTTTTCTTTTATTATGGTTAATGTTTGTTTTCTTTTATCAATGTTAAATATATTTTTTTGTTATTATTAATGTATTTTTGATTTCTTTATTACTCTTGAAGCATGTATGATGTGACTGTATAATATATGCAACAATTTTTGATAATAAATACCATTGACTCGATTAAATCATGCTTTCATATTGTCTTTTATTATAGCCACTAGTACATATCAGTATCCACGTTGCACACACACATAATCGCTGCATACTGCCACAGGTTCTATGTTGTTGACAAAGCGACACACCATAGCATCGTTACAAGTTAAATTAGTAGAATACATGATAAGCAAATGTGAATAAGATACACAATTTTGTATATGAAATAAAAAAAAAAATACACAATGTTGACCGCATGTGATGGAGAAGTCGTTCTGCACTTTCCTGAATATAAAATAGTGGAATAGTGTGTGTTTTTTTTTTTTTTTTTTTTTTTTTTTTTTTTTTTTTTTAATATATAGAAGAAACATCTTTATCGCTGGGGGAAAACTGTCTAGTGAGTTTCCAAAAAATAACTCCGTCTGTCTCTCGAAATATAAACAGCAAGCCAGTGTTCCCCGGGCATTGTAGAAGAGTGAGTGTTTACAATAGCCATAGCCGGGAGTCCTTGAAGCTGTGCAATGGGTAGCTGATTGCATGGCTAACACACCTAGAAAATGTGTTTTTTATTGATAATCCTGCCCATCACGGCTGATAGTTGTATAGTTTTTAGTGTTCATGACAGTGTTTGTCTCAATAGTAATCCAAGAGCACCTGTCTCATGTTAGCTATTTCAATAACTGAATCAAATACGGAATAGTACAAGATGTTCATTGTGCAGGGTAGTGGGTTTCTGAAATGGGTTTCAAGCCTCGCGTTCCCAGTTTTAATTAACGATACATTGCCTGAATGTCCTTTGTCAGCTTCCAGATTGAAACAGAATAAAGTTTACCCGCTACCAAAGTCGTCACCAGTTATGGTCTGTCCTTTAAATGTCTTCCAGCGGTTTGTATCAGCTGATAGAATTCTCTGGTATACTGTTTTCTCTGGAAATTTGGCTGGAACGGTTTAGCAGGATAAGCCTGACCATCAGCATATAAAGAAATTAATTCTATATCACAGTTTTTGAAATTAAATGGATTACAGGTGAGGCTGCCTGTGTAAGCTTCGTTATCAATGAATGCAATGATGACAAATTTAGGTATAAATAAATTGTCATTAGTTATCATTCTTGCCCCAGCAGGTATGGAGAAAGTCTTTAAAGATACTCTGTCTATAGTGTATTTTGCATTTGCATGATGCAATGCCTTGCTGTGCGCAAGTGTGACGCTTGGTGAGATGCTTATGATGACAAATTTAAGTATAAATATGCCTTGCTGGTATAAATGAGACGCTTACTTTTTTGACAAACAGACTGGCTGAGACAATTTTAACTCTGTACGCATTGTCATCCGCTGTCATGAGAGCAAATTCGTCTTTATAGCGCACAAATTTCAGTGACAGGTCGATTCCATTAAGTAATAGTTTTTTCTTGAAAAAACAGGTCTGCATGTACAGGTGCTATCAATTCAACAATGCTGCTATTTGTGGTATATTTGCCTCTGGTCACCAGGCCCTGGTTGTCCCCTTCTATAGATGTCTCATTCATGTGCAATGCTGTATCCTTACAGAATAACCCGGTGCTGAACGGTGTGTCTAAAGTGACCTTATTATAATTGATAAGACATTCTATCACACCTCTGTATGGATACGTGTTGGATGATTGGCTAGTGAGTCTATCTCCCAAATTAACAGACTTGTGAGAACATCCAAGATAATTAACAAATCCTACATTTGCATCCCTAGTCAAGTTTGTGCCATCGGCGTTTGTGATTCTCACACGCGTGTAGATATAGGTGTCGTTTAGATCCAGGTAATCTTCTCCAGACGATGAGATGTAAAACTCGATCGGGCCTCCGTCAGTGATTGCAGACACTGGAGGTATTTCAATAAACGTGCTTTTCTCAATGCTAGTCTGTGTGTAGGGAATGGTAAACAGGTCCAGCTCTATTTTTACACATTCTCCAGATTGGCTTTGTAACCGTGCCATTTAGAAAATGTCAAACGCTGTAGTTTTTGAACGACTGGCTCTGGGTTTTTTCACTCCGCGCGATGGTTTTGCTGGGTCTCCTGGCGGGTTTTGTGGTTTTACACTTGTTAGACATAGTGTGTCCTGTGGGTGGGGTCTTTGAAGTATTGGGCGTATACACATACACTCCGTTACCATCCTGCTTAGTGGTTGCGGGTTTGGTTTTGTTGGATACGACATCAGACACTATGCCTGATGCGGCAGTTTTTAGGTGGGGTTTGACTATACTGACTCCTTTTCTAAACAGCGGTACTGCAAATCTAAACAAGCTGCGGAACAAGCCTCCCAGTCCAGGAGGGAGAGACAAAGAAAGAGAGCCAGGGACAACAACGTCACATTAGAAAGGTGTAGTAATCATCCACAACTATTTTCAGTTGCAGATGATAAAGGATTCAGAAAGTTTATTCATGCAGGTCCATATGACAGAGAATATGCATGTTCTTTTTGTTTTCACATTATAATTTATATTTAATTGTGTTGTGGTTTGCAGTGTTTTGTGTTGTTTCACTTTAAATTTGTAAAAGGAAAAAGCTGAAAATTTAAATAGCTAAAAGTTGAAATGTGAATAGTTGATTTTTCTATTATATGATTTATTTATTACATTTTATGTGGAGTGAATAAATAAAAGTATATTTACGGTGGCCCCTACAGACAAAGCACATACAAACTCCGAAGCACGTACAAAACACAACAGAAGTGCTCCAGGATGCAGTGTTGAACTTTTGTTACCTAGTGGCTGCACAAGCCAGCAAGTACCAACGACCGGATTTGGTGTGTGGTAGTAACAGGTAACTGAACTTTTTTTTTTTAAATTATTTGACTATATATGAATGCTTGTGTATAAATACACAAACAATACACATATGCTTTCATGCTTTGAATTGTGTAATTTAAGTGATCTAGGTAGCTCTGCTTTGGAAGTTCAGTTCATGCTAGAAATGTTTTTTGGAGTTTGTACGTGTTTTGTCTCAAGAGGCCACCGCATATATAAACATAAATAAAAACCACTTTTTTTTTTCTTTTTTTACATTAGTAATTGCTTTTGTGCATAATTTTATATTATTGTTAATAATAAATTAATTAAAGCAACAAAACAACCTGAAGAGTCGGTTCGGAGCCGAAAGAAATCCCATCACTACTATACGTAGCTTATTTAAACTGGCCAAGCCTGCAGGATGGGCCGGATCATGATAAATTTTAGACAAGGTGTTTTCCATGATGAATGCAAGACACAAATGACTAAGATGTTGGTGTTAACATGTCTTTTTATTTCATTCACACAGACAATGAATACTGAACAGCATACATTAAAACAGGTGTCTCCCAGCCCAGTAGTTACCAATCATGCGAAGCATGGCTGGTTTAACACGACGGGCATAACGACTTGCTTCTAACAGTTGTGCAATATTGTCATTAATTGTGCATACTATATGTTGTGATGATCTCAGTTCGGTCATGGTGTGTTCTGCAAGCCTGCGGAATTGTGTTCCAGTCCCAGCGACTGTGTATGAGCGTACAAACAGGTGAATGGCTGGGATGAATCGGCCTGTCTAGTAGGTGTCAAAGAAATACTCTGGCAATTCAAGCAAGCAGCTGTGTTGCACCTGACTGGGATGACCTGTTTGACATCCGTAGCATGTGTCCTGTAGAAAGTCATTTAGCACCAACATCAGTAGGTGGTGGGTTGCAAGCTTGATGTCGATTACTGTTTCCTCACACAGACCTGATCCCGTTGCATCCTGCAACAATTGTGGAGAAGGGGGAGGAGGTGGTGGGGTCTGGATTAGCAGCGCTGGCGATGGAGTCTGGCAAGTCTGAGAGGTCCCACGCTTGCATGTCTCCCTCTGTAAAATGAAAACAATAAAAAGAGGTTATAATTTGTTGCATAGATACACGTGTACACACACACACACACACACACACACACACACACACACACATTCTTAACCTACCATTTGGTTTATTTAGTTGTCAGATGGCCTTATGATTTTAGGTTTGCACAGGGTAGAAGGCAAGCCAGTCTTCGGGCAAGTCGCAAAATCATCAAAAACCAGGCGTTTTCTAATACCCTCGTACGCAGCGTTGAGCCTATGTTGACGATGGTGTTGTCAATCTGGCTAAACAGACGCAGCATAGCTCTCCAGTCGCACCACTGTATAAAAAACATGTCCTTAAACCATATAGTGCGCTCTTCTATGCTCAGAGGGTAAGGATTTAACCTCCAGTTTTCAACCCCTCTGGCAGCAATAAGACTTTCCCTGTCATCACATACACTGAGAAAAATAAAGTCATCGGGCTGCGGTTGAAGCGATCAGCCTCGACCCTGTAAAGCTCAGGGCCTGTTGGACTGTTCCACTGGGAAACATACAGCATCTCTGGGAAGCCCACATTGTCCAAGCCCGCACAAACAACGGTGCGAAAGAGTTTCCAGTTTTTTGGTGACATGACTTGTGACTCCCCCCAAAACAGTCCCTCACCACAATCTACATGAAGTATAACTGCACCGCTGGTATATTTAACGGTATACCCATACTCATTACTGCCTCGATATTGTAACTTAAATTCAGCCCCATCTACGGCGTTTTCACAGCGTTGCTTTTTACGATGAGGGCCCCAGGTGCAAACGCCTGTAGACGTACCTAGAGCGGCTGTGGCTTGGGCTGCTCATCATGGTTGATACAGATGTCATCCTGAGCTCGTTAGCTCGAGGTGTCGGTGTTCCTTAGGTCGAGCTGTTGATGTTCCAAATGGTGAAAGAGCGCGTTTTATATGTATACACGCTAGACCAACCCACTAGGAGGTGTCATTACCATCCGGGGTTGGACATGGTTTCAGTTCACCTCTGACATGGAGAGAAAGAGGAGCTGTTTGTAAAGATAAAAGGTGGAAAAACCTTTGGAGGTTCAGTTGGGATGTGTGTGCTGGGATGCTCTTGATTAGGAAGCCGCTTTTATTGTTTTATGACTTGTTTTGCTGACTGTTGGGCCCCCCCTGTAACCCCCCTATGTGTAATCATCAAGTCTTAATGTTGCAGTGTGTGACTAGTAGATAATTATAGGGGTAGTTGCAAAAAAAGTGCAGGTATATTACTACTGAGGTGTCCTGTGTGTCGAAGCTTTGAAGCATGTGTCGGGTAATTTTTTGTGAAGCGCGTATCGAGGCTTGCTTTGATTACGTATGCAGTGATGTTCGAGGCCTCGTGAGCAGTACCACGTGACTGATTCAGGCACTGGCTCGCCCGTTCGCACCAGATTAAAAAAAAGAAAAGATTGCCAGATCACATTGTGTTGTGGAATTGGATTATGTACGTGTTACACAGTGTTACATAGTTACTTGAGCATTTCTTCTTCCATGGAACCAGCAAGGAAGAGAAGATTTTCCCATCTGGCAACATTTAGTTCTCATCTCTCCTAATAAGGTATACACACAGTTATAAATATCAAAAAATGATAGGTACCATCATATAAATAAACAGCACTACAGATCCTATAATCTGATTTCTGTCTTTTAGTTTATTAAAAAGTGAAGTTTGTGTCATTATCCAGATGTACATAAGCATGATTACACAGTAACACAATCATACCAAAACTCTGTTGTGATAGTTTCCACTTTCTCTTTTGAATCAGACGTACTCAGACAATATTTGTGATAAATAACCATGAAAACAATTTATTTATTCAGTTTACAGGTTTACACATCACATCATTATAGTCACAGAGCCTGTTTCACTTGAATCGTCCACTTGATGGTGCAGTAGAGCAAATGAACCATCACAATGCTTCGAACCATGAGTCAACCAGTTGGATGGAAAGCTTCAGTTCATCCTGAGGCTTCATTTCACCATCACTAGCCACAAGCCCAAACTACTCACTTGAAGCAGCTACTTTCCCCACTGCTCCCACAACTCCACACTACAGGCAAGACAATCATACTATTCCCTAGAAAGCAGTGTAAAGACACAGGACAACCACCCCGCACCCCACAGTTCTTCCCCAACCTATGTAACCAGAGACAGAGAGAGAACAACACCTCACCCACAAAAGGGCAATTTCAGGAGGAGCCCTGCTAGGGCTGTAACAAGTAGGCATTATTAAATTCACATATTCACAATTTGTCAGTTGTCTGGTTGACAAATGTTCCCTTTTACAATAACAATAGCGTTCAGAAACAGTCTTACAGGGATGTGAAATGAACAATTTATTTTCTGTGCTTGATTACAAAGAGTGAAATCAGGGAAAAGTCTCCTTATTTACAAATGAAGATCAGGATCAGAGAAGAAAACAAATGTAAATGAAAAATGTAAAACATTCCCTGTAACGCTGTGAAATGTGAGAAGCTGCTTTTTTTTTGCAGCTAACATACACACACATGGATTTGCACATATTCATCAACTTTTTGAAATACAGATATGTCTTTGCATTCTAGTTCAAGACATTTTGAATTCCCTAACACAGGTCAAAAACCTACAGATGGTATTAGACTTATTTTTGCCAGTGTGCCGTAGGAAATAGACCCAGATGTAAACTTACAGAAAGCTGAACTTAACTGAAACTGATCTTTATGTCAACTTTGCCAGAAATTCCATAACGCAGTTGGAAAACTGAAAACCGTGCACATAGAACGAAGACTAGAAAATAAATCAGGAAGTAAAAAAACACTGAACAGCTTTCCATGTACACTCAGTTTGCAGTATACAACAGCACCTTTACATTAAACACAGCACTGTTTCAGTTCAGTCCAACTCTTCCCCCAGCAACACATCATTTTTTTCAGGGCAGAGTTAAAGTTGCATACAATTTGCCGCTGAGAGCATATAAGACAGGAAAACCATCAAATTATTGAACAATAAATGTTTTCTGGCTTCATTATTTTAAACATAGCATTTAAACATTTTAAAGAACATCAACGTGGACCACAAAGGACATACTTTTATCCTTTCATTGCTTTATTTGTCATAATTACTGTTGCATTTACACCTGGGTGAATTGTTAGCTGTTGTAGCTTTCCCAAAGTGAAGAAGTCCACCAGCAGCAGCAGCAGCGCCACCATCACCACAGTGAAAACAGTCCGTGAGATGAGGTAAATATGGCAGGGTGTTCTCTCTGAGTCTCTGTGCAGAGATGGTTACATGTGTGAGACACAGCTGAGATTAAGTCTGTTTAACGGATTTAAAAGAAAAAAAATCTAATTTGTGATTAAAATATTATCACATACAACATTTTTGGTAAAGAGCTTTCCTTCATCATCACTTTGGTTAATTATTTATTATGTGATCATTCACCTTCATATCTGTATATATCACCAAAAGTAACCTCTCTCCTCATACTGAGTCTCTAAGAAAGCATCTTCTTCTCTGCTTACGTCAACTGAAAACAGGACAACGACCGATATTTATTTAGTGGCTTATTGATTTAAAGGTCTGAACGAGTAACTGGGAAACTTTTGTCACTTTTCTATGATCTCTGTTACTGTTACTGCCTTTATGAATGAAATATAAATCTGAATACACGTGACTTTAAACTCCTTAGTGTGAAAGTGACTGACCAGTGGAACCTGTTTTATTAATTTAAATGAGCAATCTTGTGGAAATACTTCAGAATAGTTCAAAAATGGTACCAATAAATAGACTAGTTTATCTTAAAGTGTGGGAAAAGTAATAATTTATATCACACGTGTCTTACTAATCTTACTTTGAAACATTGCTGTTTCTCACCTGTGACACATAGCGGGGAGACAGACAGCCAGCTCTCTGGTGATTCTCCACCTCCTGAGATCTTGCACTTGTAAAGTCCTTCATCTGCCTTGTAAACTCTGTGGATGGTCATGTTTCCTGTTGAGCTGTTCCCTATGTGATGCCCATATTTATAGAAATCAGCTGCAATATTGGAGGAAATCATCTTGTTTCTGCAGCGCAGCGTCACATCTTCTCCCTCCATCACAGGAACAGCAGGACTCTCCAGGGTCACAGAACCAGCTGAATGACATGAGATGAGCTTTATTCGCTATGAAAGTCATTTAAAACAATCATAAAATAATTTTGTCTTCATTCAAACTTACCAGTGACAGAGATGTTGACACTGTTGCTTTTCCTCCCTCCTTCAATCTCACACCAGTGCTCTCCACCATCGTCCAAATAAAGACTTGTCATAATGCACAACGATCCTTGTGCTGTTTTGTTACCACTGTTGTTACACTGGGATGTTTTCCCTTTTACCTTGTGTACTATGTTTCCATGAAATACTCCCTCGCAGTAAAAACTGACAGTTTCATATTCAAAGAACTGCAACTTGTTTGGAACGACATGAAGAGAAACTGCATTTAGGAAAAAGAGAAAAAAAGAGTTTCAGTTTATCGTTGAGTTAGCAAACTTCTGCTCGTTACTGGAACAACAACATGGAAAATAAAAATAGTTCATATTTAGATACACAAAGAAAACGTGTTTATCATAACTTTCTCACTAAAAAAGATTCAGAATATCACAAAAATAGCCAAAATCAATCAACTTGACTTTTTCTAAATAATTTTCTCTTTCAAACAAAAAAAGCTAACGTTCATATTAGTGAGCAAATTAGTTAAACTCACAAACTTTCCGAGCATGTGCAGACAGCAGGACCATGATGGTCATCACTGAAAAGAGAAAAACAAGACACAAATAAAAAAAAAAAACATATATGTGACTTCACACTTTTTTGACTCGTACAGCTAAAATCTTTGTACATTTCCAAGGTGTCATCACATGTTTCCCCTACATGAAACATTCAAATCACAACATTGTTGACTCTGACAAAGTCTTTATAGTTTAACTTTAATGTAGCGATAAAGACAGTGCTCACACAGTCTGATGCAGAGAGCTCTGATCTCCATGATGTCTTCCTGCAGACTGACCAACAGACTCTTCCTTTGTGGCATATTTGAAACCGCTCTAAATAGTTTTTAGCAGAGCTGCTGTTGTGGTAAGTCACCTGACAGAAAGACAGCCTGGTGCTGTTTTAATTACTATTTTTAGATAGTTAACGTTCATCTTTGTATTCTTCCTTAAAACACTGATGATTCACATTATTCACTCTAATCCTAACATCAGTATACTGAGTTATTTGATTCACACAACAACTAAATGGTTGGACAATATTAGCATAGTAGCGTAGTTAAAAATTAAAAATTGAACACTAAAACTTCCCAACTCACTCTTGAGCGGGCATAATCAAACAGTTCATCCCCAATTTTTGATGTGGGAAGTCTTTATTTTCTCTGTCAGGGCTGCCCTTTGTCACTGATTCTGTTCATAATTTTTTTGGACAGAATTTCTAGGTGGTGGAAGGCTTTTACTTGGGTGGTCTCAGAATGTCATCTCTGCTTTTCGTGGACGATGTGGTTCTTTTTGCTTCATATAGGTGGTGGCCTCCAGCTCGCACTGGAACGATTCGCTGCCGAGTGTGAAGCGGTGGGAATTAGAAACAGCACCTCGAAATCAGATGTCTCCTGGGCGCCTCGTTGGTGAGGTGTTTTGGGCATGTCCCACCCGGAGGAGGCCCCGGGGCAGGCCTAGGACAGGCTGGAGAGATTATATCTCTCAGCTAGCCTGGGAACACCTTGGCGTTCCCCCGGACAAGTTGGAGGAGGTGGCTGGGGAGAGGGAGGTCTGGGCTTTTCTGCCTAGGCTGCTGCTCCCAGAAGAAGATGGGGAAAAAAAACATAAAAAGATTATCAAAAAACCTAATGTGCTATAGTGAAGACACATATTTCAGTGCAGGGTAAGTCACACGTGTTTACAAACCTCCCACAGAGTTTGCTGATAGGGAAGCAGCAGTACTGTGGGTACTTCGCAGATGTTTATAAAGGCCATGCTATGTGTTCTTCTATTAATTTAACAAAGGAACAACAGAACAAGCTGAGTGAGTTATATTTGTGTTTCAAGTGAGAAACACTTGCCCAGAAAGACAGAAAAGAACATTTAAAAAGTAGATAAATAAATATATATGGAGATTTACACAATTGAAATATGTTCAGTCCTTGATTTCAGAAATGTATTTGTTTTTTTATTAGTATTTAGTATTTTTGTTCCAATGTTTTCAGAAGGAAATATGACCAGCAGTTGAAATTACAAGTTACAGCACTGGACCTCCCTGTGAGTGCAGCCATCTGTCATCACAGAGTGGGTAACCCCAATCGGGCCGTACAGTTTTTATACTGCGACAATAACAAGTCACTATTATGTCTGTCTTCTTCCAGAACCCATCCTGATGTCTGCATAAGAATCCTCTTCATCCATCCGACCTCGCATTGTCTCTGCTCCCTCCTGGAATCAGAAAGACAGGCACAAAAACATCTCCCCGCCTGTACTTGATCATTTTACTATTACTGCAGCTGAGATCCTTCGGGGTGAACAGGACACTCCTGAGGACGTTTTACGACACCGTGGTGGCGTCCGCTATCTTTTATGCTGTGGTCTGCTGGAGTGGTGGAATGGCAGAGAGGGGCAGGGAGAAACTTGACAAACTGGTCAGGAGGGCCAGCTCTGTCCTGGACTGTCTGCTGAAGTCCATCGAGCAGGTTGGGGAGGAGAGGATGTTGTCTAAGCTAACATCCATCATGGACAACACCTCCCACGAGCACTGAGCAGCTCGTTCAGCAGTAGACTTTCACACCCACAGTGTAGGAAGGAGCGCTACCGCAGTTCATTCTTACCAGCAGCTGTCAGACTCTATAACACAGTTTAACATGGTCATCGTACTCACCAGCTTGTTTGTTCATTGTACATTTTATACGCAGCCCTGCGCATTTTCTAGTTATCTCTGTGCAATTTTTCTATATACATTTCTGTACATTGTTACCTGTATATACGGACTTTAGTTGCTTATGTATACAGGACCACTTTGTGTCTTCCTTTTAGACTTTATATTCCCTTTGCTATAAGAACTGTGTAACACCAAAATTTCTCATTTGTGGGATAATAAAGGTTTATTCTATTCTATTCTATTCTATTCCATCGTACTGATTCTAAAATCTAGGTGAGGACATTATGTTTGGACTTCCTGTGGCCCAGAGAATATCCTTATAACCATTATCAAATGTGATGTGTACGCATGCTGCCAAACCCTCTGCGCTACTACATCTACCCTTCAATATTTCAGCCCAGTTATACTGATGGACAAAGCTTTTGACCCTCAAACACAGAACACATATTTTCGTGTGGGTTGTGAGGTACAAAAAGTTTTGTCATTACTTACAGCAACAAAGGGGTAAAGTAAGAAAATCATTTTTTTTCAAGCACATGTGTACGAAACCTCACTTTAATCAGAGATATGCTCAGACTATGCAGGTATATTTCACTGTTGACCACAAAGTTGATGTTTCTGATTAGTGGACAACCTCAGTGAGTCCTTTTTAAAGCTCTTTTCTTGTAACAGCATTCATACACTTGTAGTAGGACAAAGCATATGGAACAAGTTGTTTTAAGTTCAGCCTATAAACTGACAGATGGCTGCTTTTGTTAACATTCGAATTTTATATGTGTTCACTATGATGTGGATCTGGCATCCAGCTGTGCCCAATGGAACATATACAAGCTATATCAACTTATAGAGATGCACACTGAAGCTGAAAATGCACAGCTTGTTCAGTTACACAAACAATATGTAAAAGATCTGGGTTATCTGGGTCACTCTCTCAGATGTGACTGTCTTCAGTCTCTTTGTAACCTGTAAGGTTGCAGGAATTGGAGAATAAAAGTTTAAAAAGGGTAGAAACCATTATTTTGATGCATATTACATACCACTACTCACTGCAGTTTCAATTTTTGTCATGATGCATGTTCAGTCATCCAGGTGAATAAATTCCAAAAGGCTAATTCTGGTTATGGTAATCATACCAAGGCCCTTTAGACTTTTATGAGTAATCCTCTTTTGTGTCAGGGGTTGCTGTGTGGATGTGGAGAAGAGGGACCCAAACGCAGGACTAGTGGTGAGGATTAAGGGTGTTTATTGTAATTTACGAATGAAGACAGCAGGAGATGGCTGACTGAACTGAACACACGGCAATGACAACATCAATGAGAAGACTGTGAACAGAAGGAAACTAGAACATAATGCACAGAGACTGACAAAGGGCTGACATAATAAAACAGGACGTGTATATATGGAAACTAAAGGTAGAACATGACTAAACTGAAAACACGGGGTCAACGACACAGGAACCCTGACATTTTGTCTGCATCTGAGGCTGAATCGCAGGTGGTTCCTGTAATCAGCGATCTTACATGCTGTTTGTTCATACTGATGTGCCAAAGTGGGTTAAAATGGACAGAATCAACCTTTTGGCATGGACATTTCTGAGGTCAGGTGGTAATTGTTTCTGGTGGATCAAGCAAACAGTTTCATACTTATATCTTGGAGGCATTGTCTAATATACTGTAACGGACTGGTTTACAAGTTAGTTTTCCTGTTGTTTTGGCATTGGCTATGGTCTACAGTAGCCTGTGTTACTGGTATTAATAAACAGCCAGTAAACACAATACCAATCGTCTCTGTCTTCTGTCAGAGGGATGCTACAATACTGTAGTTTTGGATTTTTACAGCTTGTAAGACTGCAAATACAACTATGAGAGCTGCAGAACAACAAGAAATACAGAAAGCTGTCTAAACCTAAGGTCTTAGAAACAGCCAAGAAAAGACTCACACCCTTAGCTCACCATATAGATAGAAGCCGGGGGAATAAACTCTCTCTCTACTGAACCATCCAAGGTGTTCTCTTAGTGGCAGGGGAACAATATGAGAACAGAACCAACCCACCTGAGTAGGATCCAGTAACCATCACAGTGGAAGCTGTCCAAGAAAGAGTCATAGGCAGCACCATTCCAGGCTGTTACATTGACATGGCAGATGTTTCCAGTAATGCTAACTGTACTAGTGCAAACCCACATATGGTAGTGTTAGTGAGGGCCCGAGGTTGCACCCACTTTCTGAAACAATGTGGCGTTTAGAGGTGGATGATGGTCATTCATGTTTAGATAACAATGGCTGGGATGTTGATTTGCTTCAAATTGTGGGCAACTGGAAGCAAAATCTTTTAAAAATACTGGATTCTTGTTCAAAGGTTCTTGTTCTCATACAGACAGCCCAGCAGTGTGAGATGCACTGGTCAATATTGTCTGGAAGTTGACTGTGAATGAATGATGGTAACAGTACACCTATCTTTCTTGGCTGTCAAACGATTGGTGTCTTTGCTCCACCATTTGACAGCCAGAAGAGGCAGACCCAGACCAGAAGTCCACATTTTGAGAATCTAAATGACGGTTTGAATAAAAAGAAAAAAAAAAATGATATGAGAGAAGGAACATAAACCACCCACATGTTCATGTTAGCTTCTTAATACTGATACATTTAAAATATAATCCAGTCTAATTTAAATTTTTTAAAAAAGTTTTAGTTTTTTTAAACCAGCCATTCCAGTTTGCACACAACAAATTACTTAGCATCCCACCCCCACATTTACAAATAAAAATTATTTGTAAAAAAATTAAAAACCTATTTTAAAACATCTCATCTACCAACAGGGAAAGTATGACAGGGCCGTTAATATATTGGTCATTGTAGCAGACTGGCACTGAAATGATGGAAATGGAAGCGTTTTTTTAAGCACGGCAAACATCGCAAATTTACTCAGGCACATTTTGGATACCCTTTAAATTCACTTACATATTCTCATTTTCTGCTGCTACTTTAAAGAAATGCATCTCTGTAATGTCACTTTGAGTTCTGTTAACTCCCTTTGTCTACAGCATCAATATGTCAAATATAAGCTTTTTCATTATGACCCAATCTGGTCTTTTGTGAGCTATTTCCTTTTTTCATGTGAAAATCAATCATGATGTGGGGGTGGAAAATTGTGATGTAATAATTAAGAGTAACTAACAGTAAATTAACAGTAACAGATTGTCAAATGTTTACTGTAATTACTTAAGATCAGGCCCAGAGGAACTGAGCACCACCTTCCACCATCAAAATCAAATTCCTTTCTTGGCTTTTCATGGTTTCATTAACTCTCTTTCAGCTTCTAAATTTTGTTTTCAGACACAGTCTAACACTGGCCATGGAGATAGTCTCACCTTTGGCTTTATTGAACAGCTGAGGTTATCACAGTTCTGGAAGACAAAACAAGCTACAACTTATTCTGTCTGTGTACTAAACCACACTTTAATTAAAGATATGCTTTATATCAAACTACAAAATCATATTTTACTCCTGACCACACAGCTATTTCAGAAAAGGCAACGCAACACTCAGATTAGCAGTTCACCACAGTGAGTGCCTGTGAGCTGCAACCAGTCTTTTCTTGTAACAGTCTTCATACATATGTGAAAAGAGAAAGCAGAAGCCACAAGTTAGCTTTAATTAGATGTAAATGTAGAGAAAAGCAGATCAGTGTCTGTCTTGGTAACTGAACGTTCTACGTACTTTGAACCACATGGGTCTATTTAACTGAATGCACACAAGCTATAACAGTTTATAGACATGCAAACCAAACTCAGTGTACAATGTGTACAACTTCTTCAGTTACAAAAAAACAATACAGTATAATTCTGGGTTGTTTTTACTCTCTGTTAGTTGAAATTATGTCTTTATTCAGCTCTCTCAGCAACCTGTAGGACACACAGAAATTACAAAAAAGAATATTTTATACATTTATTTTCTTTCTTTACTTTTAATGATGGAAAGAAATTGCTTTGGTGCATATTACACACCAATGTTTAACTTTAGGGTTAAAAACAGAATGAATATATTTGACCTGAAACATTAGCGTTCTTATTGTCTCTGGTGGGTCAAGCATTAATTCTGCATTTGTATTATGATAGGATCATTTTACACATGACTTCTGAAAGGATGAAACCTCACAAAGATATACAGTGGAATCCCAGCTTACGAATTTCCCATATATCAAAAAATTCAAGTTACGAAGGCACTTAATGGCAATATTTCTGCCCATCACGAAAACTTAGGAAAGACCCTCGGGAACTAATTAATTTCACACGTCGGGGTTCCACTGTGTGTATATATATATATATATATATATATATATATATATATATATATATATATATATATATATATAGATAGATAGATAGATAGATAGATAGATAGATATATTCGTTATCTATATTTATTAGTATTTACTGACCATTGCACATTATCTGAATGTGACAAATCAGGAACTATTATTGCCATTCTTACCTATGAAATTATAGAATAGAAGGGATCTGCTGATACAGGTTGGCTGATACATGTTGAGGGCATCCTTGTGATGGGTCCCAGGTCTGCTTCAGCAACACATGGAATTAAATCAGTTGTTAGCCAAAATGTTTATTTCATAAAACATTTATTTCGCTATATGCAAGGTGCTGCTAACAGGGCCCTCTGCTAACAAAAAAGGTGAATCTCTAATGGCGTTTCTGCTTTCTATTTGCCTGGCAGTTCCACTTTGATGAGAAGAAAATTCATTAGCCCAAATGGCACACCACCTGTAGGGGATGTCTTAGGGATCGGGTGTAATTTATGTTGGGAGGCGGTAAAGGGCAGTGCCCCTGGTGGTCCATGGCTAAGGGGCCATGGAATTTCAACTCTCTGGTGGTGAAAGAGCCTGAACTAGTGTGTCAATGCACAGTTTGGGGTTTGTAACCAGTCTCCTGAAAGATGTGCTTGGCTCTGTTCCTCTGTTCCACTATGTAGTTGTCTTCAGTGAAAGGCAATGTGGAGAGCAGAGTATTCTTTTTATCCTTCTGCCTTACTGATTATCAGAGGGTGTCTTGTTGTTTCAGTACCTTCTTGAAGTTGCTTCTCCACCTGGCAATTCTATTGTCCTACTGAGAGACATCAGTTCTTGTGTGGGCAGTGAGATCTGGAGAGGCATGACTGTGACTCACTCTGAACCAGAGTGGTGTTTTGTTCATGAACTTCTGTGCAAATCACAGTTTGCCCATAAAAAAACACCATGCTCTAGCATAAGGGATTTCATAATTTGCAGATCCAGGTCGAGACTCATGATCAGTTTTTCAGTCATATGATCAGGTTTGGGTCTGTATTGTCTGGAAACGTGGGTAATGAGAGAAAGAGCTGAGCTCTCAACTGATCACCACCTGGTGGTGAGTTGGATTAGTTGGTGGGAAAGGACACTGTAACATACGGCTTTCTGCAGGATTTTACAGCATTTCAGGAGAAGCTGGGTACACTGAGAGTTCAGTACTTCTGTTGTTCAGGTGACTGTACATTTAATAGGTTGCTGCCCGCTGTGGTGGTAATCCCTGAATTGGTTTCACTGAGTAAGTTTTTATTTCTTTATACAATAATACTAAAAACATTGTGTGTTCTGACCTGTTTGATCCTCGATCAAACTATATTCCTTTGCTGACAGACAGAGTGATGCTGAAACAGAAGAAAGTAAACAAAAATGTATCATTATATAGCCATAAAAAAATAGATATTGTCCAAAATGAATTAATAAATAAATTAGATCCAGACATTACCACACAAGAAAATAAATATTAAGAGAGAAAACACAAGCATAGAAAAGAAAACAAACAAAAGATACAGCATAAATTACCTCTGTTTTTTCTTACAACAGCATGTGTTTCTTTCACTGCATTCACTGTACTGGCTTCTGTTGAAACTGGGGGAAAAAAGAACATGCAACGACTATTTCTAAATCATTTAGGTTGCCCCATGTGAATTTAGCTTAAGTCACTTTAATTCCTTAATACAAACCTCTAATAGGAAATTTCAGTTTTATTCTAGATATTAAACCAGTGTTTTACTATTACTATTACAATAATATTGAAACAGTGTTTGTTTTCTTACCTGTTTGATCCTCGAATGAGCGAGAATCATCTACCTTTGTTGACTGACAGAGTGACACTGCAGTAGAAGAGGGGAAAAACAAAAAAATAAACAACAAAAAAAAACAAAAAACTTTTTTTTGAATAAACTTTAAATTAGCACATTTTCTATGTAGCAATTGTTACACTGCAGTGATTCCGTCTTTCTAGTGCTTAAAATAATATACTTCTGAATGAACAGAACTGCATTGCTTGTAGCAAACCAAAACCCATGAACACAAAATTATGTGAAATGTTTTTCTTTTTCTTTTTTTTTTTACCTCCGCCCTGGCGACATTTACCAAAGTGATGCAGTCCCACCACCAACAACAGAGCACTCAATGAAATAGTGGCAATGATCCAAGATGTGGCACATGGCATCTTGTTGAGACTTTCTGAATGAGTTGTTGAATGTTAAAGAGTTAAAACATAAACAGGGGAACATAAACAACCCTAAATTTTCATTTATACTTCTTTATAGTGCAACACTGTTTAAAATTTGACATATCTGCATTCAAAACTGAAAAAAACAACAACCCACAAACCTTACTTCACATTTGATAATATCAGAAGGTATATTTTGCACATTTCATAATATTTATTTTTTTATATTTCATAATATTTCTAAAACACGAAAAGATACAACGGCTTTGCTTAAAAATCAATGATTGAAAATGTGTCTACATTTCAATTACATCACACGTCTGCACCAACCTTATATTAAAATGTAACACAAAAGATACCATACTGGCACATGACTTAGCTTAGAATTACAAAGTGATGCAGTTGTAATAGTACTGCCATTAAAAAAGAAAGAAAAAAAGATATGACCTCTTCAGGGTCTTACCTGTGACACTGAGCCAGCTCTCCGGTGACTGTCCACCTCCTGAGATGTTGCATGTGTAAAGTCCCTCATCTGACTTTGAAACTCTGTGGATTGTCATGTCTCCTGTGGAGCTGCTGTGAACATGAGCTCCATCTTTATAAAAATTAGAGGTGAAGTTGGAGGAAGCAGTTTTGTTTTTGCAGCGAAGAGTCACAGCTTCACCCTGCATCACAGGAACAGCAGGACTCTCCAGGACCACAGATCCAGCTGAATGACAAGAATCTGAGATTTATTGAAATTTATTTAAACTAAGTTTGAAACAAAATGTTGTCCCGGTGCAAACTTACCAGTAACAGTAATGTTGATGCTGTCGCTTCTGTTTGCTCCTTTAGTCTCACACCAGCGCTCTCCACCGTCATCTGGATACACACTTTTTATTATGCACAATGATCCTGCTTTTCCCTGGTTGTTGTGACTGCATGAGTTTATTTTCCCTTTGGAATTATGCACAACTTCCCAGTAAACAGCATCCTCACAGTAAAATATCACTGATTCATATTCAAAGAACTGCAATCTGTTTGGAACGATACGAAGAGAAACTGCATCTGTGGAAAAGAAAAAAAAGAAAGGTACAGTTTAGACTTGTACTAAAACTGCTGTGGTTAAACAATGAAAAAAATAACACTTGAGTAAATGAAAGCAAATTAACTGAAGAAGTGACTCATGACTCCGACTGATTACATGTACCAAATGTGCAGGTTCACTAGAAACACCACAGAACATATATTTTCCATACTTTTCATACATTGTCTGCTCCCCGAAGCAGAAAATAGTAAACATCGTTCATATCAACAAGCAAATGTATGATACACACCAACTTCCTGGTAATGTGTACACAGCAGGATCACTAAGGAGACAAAAAAGAAAATAGAGTTTACAAAAAAACTCTTGTTGGCTCCCACAGCTGCTGGCAAAGGTATCATAGCATCTCATAACTACTGAAGTTTAGTTTTTATGTGGAAATAGACGTGGTACTTACATAATTTGATGCACATAGCTCTGACCTCCATGATGCCGTGCTGCTGACTGTGTCGGCACGTGACAAATGTAAAAGCAATGAGCAGGGGCGTTTTCCTGTGTGGCTTCTTTCTGCACTTAAAGCAATGCTAAACCTTTAAAAAGAACTTTCAAAGAAGTTGTTGCCTTCAACCAGCAGTGTTTCACTTCACTATGAAAGAGGCAACAAAGAGAGAATAATGCTGCGTTCAATACTTTTAATCGTTTAATATTTATTTATTAGTAGGGATGGGTATCGTTTAGGTTTTATCCGATACCGGTGCCAAATCGGTACTTTTGAAACGGTGCCGGTGCTCAAACGGTGCTCAAACCGGTGCTTAAAGAATGGAGAACACAAAATTGGTCCAAAAACCTCTCATATTCAGCTGGTTTTATGTAAAAAGATAACAATGTTAGACTTTTCTGCAGCTATGGGGCATATATGGTATCACTCTTAGCTGGAAGCAGTGCTTAAACAATGGAAAAAATACAAACTTTGTCCAAAAACCTCTCATGTTTAGCTGTTTCCCTCTTTTTCTTTGGTCATTTTAGCCTTTTTGGCCAGGGTGAAGGGAGTGTCTGCCATCAAACAAGAAGACAGCCGCATGTAGCTATGATGATGTTTGCTAGTTCACCTTACATGCATTAATGTAATAACGTGGTTAGCCTACTCAACGTAAATTACACGCGAACAACAGAGAAGAACGGCTGCTGCTGCCATCAAATACGGTGCATTTCTCGGCTTTTAAAAAAACCCGCTATGCGTCGCCAGGTGTTTCATCGGATTTGAGGTGTTACCTCCTTTGCACAGTATCACAGTATCAGCTTAAAGCACTTGTTGCTGCTGAGTTTGCATATTTTGCTGTGAAGTACAGCCAGACTTTTGACCGCTTAGCCTTGGGCATTTCTAATCTGTAGCTCTGCTCTAACAGAACGTACGTACCTGGCCCCGCCTACTATCCTCGGAAACGTAAAATGATTGGCTAGAAGTGTATCACAGCTCAGGAAAAAAAAGCACCGAAATAAAGCACCGAAATGTGCGCTGCTTTTCGGTCTGGTTACTACCGTTTTTGTCAGAACCGGTGCCATGATGGCACCGGACACCGGTACCCATCCCTATTTATTAGTGATGTTTACTTTATACTTTTATGTATTAGCATACTAACATACATTTATTTGTACTATGCTGTCCTCGCCCTGAGTCTCTTAGTTTCACCAGCTAGACAGCGAGATAACGATGCTCCAATAACCAGACTTATTTTCCTTTTTGCGCTGATTTATTGAAGAATGGCCTCTGACCATTGCCTTCTCTTTGACCATCGTAAAACTGAAAGTACAAAATACTGTATTAGCTAACTAACATTGTAAACTAGCTTGTTACCCTCTTACTGCAAGCTAACAAGATAAAACTTTCAAATGTACAAATTATCGTACCATTTTTACACAAAACAAAAGAATAATTATTTTATCGACACTCATACTTACAGACATATCTTGTCCAAGGCAACAACATTTTAAGGTCCGTATCAGCTTAGAACGATAACATTACGGTATCACTTTCCGCCATCTTTTATTTCTTCTTCACGTTCTCATTTTTTTCCTTTCCCAAAGTAACCGAACCCAAAGCAGCCACTAGAGGGAGCTCTAGGGCAGCTTACAACTATAATATCCGATTTAAGTTATAAAAGGCAGAACACTCCCCGCCTGGTACAATATAATTGTGCCACTAGAACAAACTTTTCTAATAAACATTTTGAACAGTTTAGGGCTATTTCAAACACTTATTTATCACTTGATAAAAGCAAAACCATATCAGCGATGGGTCTCAAAAACACTTTTTCATTTCCATCTTTCACAGTCTTTACTTCTGCTTTTCGAACCTTATTGTCCTTGCTCTCAAATGTTCTTACAACTTTTCCCATGGACCAGTCATTTCTGTGTGCGAGAGCATCTTTCAATAACACAACATCACCAACTTTTATGTTTGTTTTATCATCAGTCCATTTTCTCCTTTGCTGTAGTGTTGAAAGATATTCACTTTTCCACTGTTTCCAAAAAGAGTCTGCCAAACACTGTACTTGCTTCCATTGCTTTGAGTAGAGGTCTGGCGGTCCAAAGCTTCCTGTTGGTGCAGATAATGCATTGACCTTTTGTGTAAGGAGCATTGCTGGAGTGAGAAGGTTTGGTTTGTCTGGATCTGTTGAGACTGGTACAAGTGGTCTTGCATTCATTATTGCCATTACTTCTGCCATGAATGTACTTAACACTTCATGCGTTAGTTGGACATGTACGGCTTTCAACAGAATACCATCTAGGATGCGCCTTGCTACTCCAATAAGTCTCTCCCACGAGCCACCCATGTGTGACGAGTGTGGGGGATTAAACAGCCATGTGCATCCTTTCTCTTGCAGGTATGAGTTTAGTTCTGTGTCCTTGTGATCAATTTGCAACTCATTGCATGCTCCAACAAAATTTGTACCTCTATCAGATCTGAGTATTTGAGCAGGTCCACGGATGCAGAAAAATCTCCTCAGCGCATTGATGAAGCTGGATGTTGACATTGTTTCAATGAGCTCAATGTGCACAGCTCTCGTGGACATGCAGGTGAAAAGCACAGCCCAGCGTTTACTGTCTGCACTCCCTCCTCTGGTGCGACGTGTGGTGACCGTCCAGGGTCCAAAGACATCCAGTCCTACACTAGTGAACGGTGGCGTTGGTGTCAGCCTGTCCACAGGTAAATCTGCCATCTTTTGGGTCTGAAGTTGTCCTCGAAGCTTTCGACAGAGAACACACTTGTAAATAACAGAAGAGACGAGCCGTTTACTGCCAATAATCCAAAATCCAGCACCTCTGAGCGTTCCTTCTGTTAGGTGACGCCCCTGATGCGCTACCTTCTCATGATAGTATCTAATAAGAAGGATGGCTATATGATGAGCATTTGGGATAATGAGTGGGTGTTTCTCATCTTTTGTTAGGTTAGCAGGTGCCAATCGACCTCCTAGTCTGAGGAGCCCATCTTCATCAATAACTGGATTTAACCTTTGAAGACAGCTTTGTTTTGGAAGTGGCAGATTTTCTTTTATGCATCTGTACTCTTCTTTGAACGTTTCACTTTGTACTGTGTGAATGATGAACTTTGCTGCTTTAGACACTTCATCTGTGGTGTTAGTTTCACTGAAACACTTCCAGCCTTTACCTTCTGTGTTTGTTTTCTTGAATGATACTGCCACACGCTTTAGTGATGCAATAGTGTGACACAATCTCATCCAATGAGAGAATCTTTCAAAACGGCATGGCTCTAGCTGTGTTACTGAGGCTTTGGTAACAAAACTTGTTATATCAGGTCTGATCTCTGCATCTGTGTCAGGATCGATCAGTGTGAAACTATCACAGTGAGACTTCTCTATGTCGTGTTGTGTCAAAAAGGAAGGACCACTAAACCAGTTTGTAGAAGCCAATGCAGAAGCTGCAATTGGTCTAGTGGCTGTGTCTGCTGGATTGTCACTAGTGGCTATGTAAAACCACTGTGCTGGATGTGTAGTCTTTCTGATTCTAATCACTCGGTTAGCCACGTAAGTGTAGAACCTCTTTGTGTTGTTGTGTATGTAACCAAGAACAATTTTACTGTCTGTGAAAAATCTGACAGTGTCTGCTTCAATGTCAATCTCATCTCTAATGAGTTCGTACATCTCTACAGCTAACACTGCTGCACATAACTCCAATCTAGGAACAGTGTGGGCGGGTCTTGGGGCTACTTTGGACTTGCCCATGATGAAACCTGTGTGCCACTGACCTTCACCATCAATAGCTCTCAGATATGCCACTGCTCCTATGGCCATGGTGGAGGCATCTGAAAATATGCACAGTTCTTTTTTCACAGCAATGGCCTGGGAGAACGAGAGGTAGCACCTCGGTATCTGAAGCCGCTCAAGATCCTTCAATGAGCTTCTCCATCTGCTCCATTCATCTTCTTTTTCTGCAGGAAGTGATTCATCCCAGTCCTTTTGCTCTGAGGTCAATTCACGGAGAAGAGCTTTTCCCTGCATTGTGATGGGTGACACGAAACCCAGCGGGTCATACAGACTGTTAACAGTGGCCAAGACACCTCTCCTGGTGAACGGCTTTTGTTCAGTGGTGACGTGAAAGGTAAAACAGTCCTTTTTAAGATTCCACAGTACCCCCAAGCTCCTTTGCAGGGGTATGTCGTCCAACTCTAAATCCAAGTCTTTTAGATCCTTGGCTCTCTCGGCAGCAGGAAACGCTTCCACTACTTTGTGGTCATTAGAGGCTATTTTATGTAGCCTTAAGTTTGACTGTGCCAGCATCTTTTGAGCGCTTGTGAGTGTCTCAACAGCTTCTTCCACTGTTGCTGTGGATGCGAGACCATCATCAACGTAAAAATGTCTCATTACAAACTGCTTTGCATCATGTCTGTGCTTTTCTTCTCCCTCGACTGCAGCACGCCTCATACAATAAATAGCCACAGCTGGGGAAGGGCTATTCCCAAAAACATGAACCCTCATTCTATAGTCACAAATACCTTGGTCGGGATCATTATCTTTATACCAAAGGAATCTCAGATAATCCCTATGATCCTCTCTCACTTCAAAACAATAAAACATTTGTTGCACATCAGCTGAAAATGCTACAGGCTCTTTCCTAAAACGCATAAGGACACCCAGCAGTGTGTTATTTAGGTCGGGTCCACTTAATAAGACTTTGTTAAGGGACTGTCCTTCAAATTCTGCACTTGAGTCAAAGACTACTCTCAGCTGATTAGGTTTTTGTGGGTGGTACACACCGAAGGATGGCAAGTACCAGTGTTCTTTGTTTGAGTCCAAAGGTGGAGCGACTTCTGCATGGTCATTGTCCAGCATGTTTTGAATGAATTCGATATATTGTCTTTTCATTTCAGGGTTCCGGTCTAATGTCTTTCTGAGAGATTGGAGGCGCTTGAATGCTTGCTCTCTGTTACTCGGAAGCTCTGGTCTTGGAGAGCGGAATGGCAAAGGCGCCACCCAGCTGTTACATTCATTTTGATACACCTCCTTCTCCATGATGTCAATGAAGTCTTTGTCCTCTACTGACAGTGCTGGTTTGTCATCATCTTTTGTCCTGTCAAAAACAGTTTCTCCCAGTTGATTGGTGTTTGTGTTTCCCCTGTCCTTTTTGGGGTTAGGTGTGGTGTTTAACTGGTCTTTGATTTGAAACGTGTTAGGACATGGGCAGAGGTAAGAAGCACGGCCATTCTGGAGAATATGTGTTTTGAGAACACTCACACTAGGGGGCTTATGCGTCTTCCCCATGCAGGCTTCTCCAACTATAACCCAGCCTAAATCCAAACGCTGTGCATAAGGTGTATTGTGTGGCCCATTGATTCTCTCTCTGACTTTGTGTACCTGTATAATGTCTCTTCCCAAAAGCAACAGAATAGGTACTTGTTCTTCTACAGGAGGTACTTTTTCAGCTATCTTCTGTAAGTGTGAGAACTTCATGGCCACTTGTGGAGAGGGAATCTCTCTCCTGTCGTCTGGAATCATGTCACATTCAATCAGGTTTGGGAGTGGGAGCTTTACTTTACCATCCATTGACTCAATCATGAAGTTTACTGCTGTTCTGCCGACATTATCTGACAGTCCTGAGCATGTTCTGAGCTTGTAAGTCTCTGAGCGTGTCTTAATATTAAAGAGCTCAAAAAACTGCGACTTAGCTAGTGACTTGTTACTTTGTTCATCAAGCACTGCATACATCTTTCTAGCCTGTTCTTTTTCGCCTTCTGGATAGACTAACACAGGACTTATTTTTGAGCATGAATGTGGGCTATCTTCATCACCACAGACTTCTGTGCATTTGGAAACAACTGAGGCATTTGCACTATCCTGTGTCTCCCCGCCATCATCTTTATCAGCTCCAGAGCTCTCAGCTGGAGCAGGGGGTGGACCTGGATGTAGCACTGCTAAATGCCTGTCGCTACCACAGTCCATGCATTTTATTTGAGCCCTGCAGTCCCTTGCTAAATGTTGAGTAGAGCCACAGCATTTAAAACAGATTCTGTTCTCTTTTAAAAATGACTTGCGCTCATCTATGGGCTTTGCTCTAAAACTCTTGCACCTTTTAAGAGGGTGAGGCTTCTTATGTATTGGGCATACCTTGTCAGGGCTTTCTATAGGCTTGCTGTAACTATTTTGAGGTGAACTAGTGTCTGTAGGAATGTCCGTTTTGTGTACACTAATCACTTGCCTGTTACTGCCTCTGAAGCTTTTCTCCTTCTTGAAGCTTGTGTCGGCAGGAGGTGTGATGACAAAGCTTGGGTCGTTTCTTATTTTGGCTTGTTGTCTTACAAACTTTGAAAAGACACTGAAAGGGGGGAAAACAACTTTATGTTCTTCTTTGTACTTTGCTCCTGTTGCAATCCATTTTTCCTGCAGTCCATATGGTAACTTTTCCACAATGGGGTTGACTCCGCGAGCTGTGTCCAAATATGAGAGGCCTGGTAGATATCCTCCATCTTTTGCACATTCTATTTCCTGCAGAACGTCACCCAGCTCTCTTAACTTTGTGTTGTCTCTGTTGTTTAGTTTGGGAAACTGTTCAATCTTTTTTAACAGTGCATTTTCTACCACTTCTGGAGATCCATAACATTCCTCGAGTCTTTGCCACACAAGGTTGAGAGCTGCAGCTGGATTAAAGACATGGACTGATCGGATTCTTTTGGCCTGGTGACCAGACTCCACTCCAAGCCATTTGACCATTAAATCTAGCTCCTCTTGAGCTGTAACGTGCAAGTCTTTAATAGCACTTTGAAATGATGCCTTCCACGCCCAGTAGTTTTCTGGGTGGTCATCAAACTGCAAAAGTCCAGTACTTAACATTTCCCTCCGTGTCAGGTACCTTGTAATATCCTGGACACCCTGTGTCTCTGTTGATGTTTGAAGAGTGTTGTACGGATAAGGTTTGGGGGAATCCAGTCTCTCTCTCTGTTGTGTTTGGAGTTCCACTTTAACATTAGCCTTTTGAGCACTGTGTGAGCAGTCATTGTCTATATCTGCATTCATAGCCATTTCGCATTGTTCACGCGCAGCTTTGTGACAGGCAAGTGGATCTACTTTTAATTTGAATCCTTCAAGGCAAATATCTGAGTGTTTTTGTACATACTCTGCTGTGCGTTGTTTTGGACTGGCGGGTGGTCCCACCAATGGATAGCGCAGTTCACTCTTTGAGAGTCCCTCCTCCTCTTCTTCATAAACTGCAACCTCTGCTTCTGCAACTGCAACAGCCTTTTGACAGCTCAAAACATGTAAATTTGCCTCAAGTTCAGTTTTTTGTTTCATTATAGCTGCTTCTCTTTCTGAATACGCCAGCTGTGCACGTGCAGCCTCTGCTTTTGCTCGTGCTTTAAGTGCTGCAGAACTTGTGGATGAACGCTTGGACGTACGCGAGCGTCTAGACTCCGCCTGTGTGTCTGCGTTGCTAGCATTATCCTTGTTCTCCATATCCTCTGCGTTGTGCACTTGTTTTGTTTCTCTTTGGTCTGGTGTTTCTTCCTCTTCTGGAAGATCCAGTTGATATTGCTTTCCTGACCGTAGACTCATAACTGATGTGCTGAAAATAGCTCCTCGTGGTTGTGCCCGCTGCGCTAATGTCTTTTTACTATGCTGTCCTCGCCCTGAGTCTCTTAGTTTCACCAGCTAGACAGCGAGATAACGATGCTCCAATAACCAGACTTATTTTCCTTTTTGCGCTGATTTATTGAAGAATGGCCTCTGACCATTGCCTTCTCTTTGACCATCGTAAAACTGAAAGTACAAAATACTGTATTAGCTAACTAACATTGTAAACTAGCTTGTTACCCTCTTACTGCAAGCTAACAAGATAAAACTTTCAAATGTACAAATTATCGTACCATTTTTACACAAAACAAAAGAATAATTATTTTATCGACACTCATACTTACAGACATATCTTGTCCAAGGCAACAACATTTTAAGGTCCGTATCAGCTTAGAACGATAACATTACGGTATCACTTTCCGCCATCTTTTATTTCTTCTTCACGTTCTCATTTTTTTCCTTTCCCAAAGTAACCGAACCCAAAGCAGCCACTAGAGGGAGCTCTAGGGCAGCTTACAACTATAATATCCGATTTAAGTTATAAAAGGCAGAACATGTACTAAAAGATTTGAGTAGGAGAATCACCAAAACTAATAATAATAATAATAATAATAATAATGATAATAATAATATAATTAGATTTACTAACCCTAACATCTCCAATAATGAGAAGCAGTGACATGAAGTTGGTTCCCAACTTGCAAGGTTAACTTGGTAAGCTAATAACCAGACAGGTTCACATGAAAAACTGTCCCAGCAGCACTGTTGGTGAATTTACAAAGGACGATAAAACCACAATGTTGCAAAAAGCTGAAGAGGTTAAACACATAATAAAAAACAAAAGTAACACAGCCGCTGCAGACAAAGCAGCAGTGTGAGTGTGTGTTCTGTAAGAGCAAAGATTAAGTTCAGTTTAGTTTACTTTAGTTCAGTCTTAAATATACTATATAAATGTGCGTGTTCTTTAAAAGTCAGTAAGACTGGGAAAGAGTTGCTTATGAATATGTTTTGCCTATTTGAAAATGGGAAGAAAATCTGCCATAAAAGCCAGCTGTCCACTTTAAGTTAACAGACGTACCAAAATAAGAAGTGTATCATAAAGACTGCTCCGAGAGAAAAAAAATATATATAAAAAGAACATACAAACATAGACTATTCTGTTCTGAGATGTAATATTTTTTTATAAAACAATAAGATTTAGGAATCTACATAGTTATTATTGATGCTCATTGGTAACAAACAAAGTCTTCAGATGTTATTATAAAATTCAGTCCCTCGTACTATCCATGCACAGAGCTATGCTGTTTTCCAGAGAAATGATTGGTCAGTAGGTGGTAATTGGATATCTGTTGAGCGCTAATGGCAAACATAACCTGCTCCAGAGTAGTTTAGGATTGAAGGATAACTTAGCATAAGGATATACCCCTGGTAAGAAGTGGACCACCTTTGAAGTAAAGAAAACGCAGGGATAACGCTGAGATAAGACACAAGCCTGTTCTGTAATACAACAATGGAGATGTGTTGATATCACTGTTTCTAAAAACCCATAACAACTAAGAATTTTCAAATCTGACTAAAACAGCATTTATATATGTGGGATGAAGCTATTCGAAAAATATGCCTATTTTTATACCCAGGACCTGTGTGATTGCAGAACTAAATCCACAAAAGATTATATCAGCATGGCCACGATGTAGCACGTTTGATCATAAACAAACATATGTGAGAATCCTTTTCTCTGATTACAGCTCTAAATGCAACACATTTGTCCTCAGTCAGCAAACATCTCAACTTGGGTCTTGGTTACTGTCTCTGATCAAATTGCCCACAAACAGCCAACTCCATTTTCTTTTTTTTATTTTAAAAGCAAAACATCAGCTGTATTACCTACATACCAGTCTCACTTCAGTTCTGCTCAAGGCCCTCGAGGCAAGACAGCATAGCTGCACAGAAGTCAAAAGGAAGAGTCTTTAGAGTGCCCCCTCCCTCTAAAGTGCATTCACTACGTGCACAAATAATCTCTGCTTACCTTTCTATAAAAGTTGCCACATGCCTCTGGTTTAAAATTGAATAGATTTATAGTAATGGCAGCACGTTTCACAACAGTCCTACTCTGCTTCCTACTCTGTGTCATAAAACATTACACTGTGTTTTATTTTGTTTATTTTTCTTTTTTATGTTTTGTTTGTTGGTTCTTTTCTTCTTTCTGGCTATAAAATAAAGTTAAAGACAGTTTACAGTGAATACATATGTCTGATATTTTATTGGCACTAAAAGCAATATGCTTATGCAATGAAATCCAATGTATCATACAATACATTGTATGTACGATCCTGAAGGATGTAGCAGGACTGGAAATTGAGATGGATTGACAAATATTTCATAAACTGCTGTGAGACCAGATTGGGCAATGGCATTGTGGACAGAAGGTTTTCTTGTACTTTGATAGTTCCATATCTATTCTGAGGCATACAGTTATATCAAATTATAGAATCTCATACAGTTGTGTAGATATGTGTACATATCAAAACAAGACATTTCTTGTTCCAGAATTATTCTGTAAAAATGATTGTCACAGTGTTTAGGGTAATGCTGTCACGGTTGACGATGGCCAACCGTGGGGAAGTGAGGAAGAAGGACCCAGGCGCAGAGCTCTGAATATCAGCAGTGCATTTATTTACAGTGAATGGAAAATAACAATAAATGCCCGTGATCTCCCCTGACTCCCGTGTTGTGTCTTCCCTGACAAGTCCGTGTCTTTGTGCTCTCCGCTCCCGTGTCTCAGCACTCCTCGTGCTTCCTGCTGTCTGGCAATCCACACCTCCCCTGGGGACACAATAGAAGCAGCAGTCAGGACACATACAACCGAGGGGATACACACGTAATGATCCCGCGCCAGAGGAAGCTCCATCGCTCTTCTAAATAGCTCCCCCGACAAGCCCAGATCAGCAGCAGGTGTGCGGCAAGGCTTCGTGTGTGGCCAGTCCCCTAGCAGGGCCACACCCACCAGGTCTGAAGGTGCCTGTAACTTGGCCACAGAAAACAACTAAAGACACATGCACACACCAACTAATAACAATAACAACAACAACAACAACAATGATAATAGTCCACACTTCTCATGGACCCCGAGTCCTCCAGAGCTGAGTCCGTGACAAATGCAGCCTCTCAAGACCACATAGAGGATAATTTAGACTTTAATTTAAAGACTTTTGAGTACATATTTGAGTACAAAAATATACAATATATATGAAATATAGAAGAACAATATAGAAGAATGTAATTATACATACACTAAAATAAAACATTATAAGGTGCTGACTGAAGTCATAGAGACAAAAAAGGTTCAATTTCATTTCTTAGTAATTATCACCAAGTTTAACTAACTAAGTTGTAATAAAATTACAAACAAGCACCAATGGAAATTTTAAAAACATGAAGTAAATAAACAGTGTACCTGCAATGTTCTTTTATATAAATAGAAGTTTAAGAAATACAGTCAATTCAGCATCACCAAATAATCACACATCTTTGTCTGAGCTGACTGTTCATCTGGTTCAAATCATCTATACGCTGCAGTCGTTCCATTAGAGTTCCTCTCGTGCTGTGCTTCTGACTGACTCTTTGTCTGCAGCTTTGTTATTGTTGATAGCCGCCGCTGATTTCATTGATGTCTCGATCCAACCATGAGGGAAGGCTGTGTGCTCACCAGCAAAGTGCACCTTGCCCTCATTTTTAAAGAGCTCTTCAGCATATTCTAAGTGTTGGTAGGGTGTAAACAAAGCAAATGCACCCAAACTATAAGGATCCAAGCTCCACTTCTTCACTATGACCCCTGTGCAGAGATCCCTGACCTTCTTGCCATGAATCTTTTCCAAATCTCTCAAAGCCAGCTCTTTAAGGTCTTCATCGTTTGGACCTAGGAATAGTAGGGAGTTATCAGACCAAGTGTAGGAAGCCAAAAGGAACCCGAAGGAAACGAGATGAAACGAGATTCTGATTGATTCTCTTGCAGCTGCTCTGTTCCGTCAACTGCGTGACTGATAGCCTTGAGTTTGAAATCCAGTTCATAAACATGTCTCTTAACAGGTGCCATTTGGGGTCTTTATACACACACAATGAACATTATTTACAGGAAGTTTTACTCCGCGAGGCTCCTGACTACAGTAGCCGTATGCTCTGACAATCCATCAAGTGGTGCAGCTTTGTAGCTTACCAAAGTCATACTAAAACCTTTTTTAACAGATTTGAGCGCCGTATACTATATAAAATTGTTCTGAGGTCAGTAAGCACAACCAAAATTCATACATAAGGCGCACTGTCAATTTTTGAGAAAATGTAAATATTTTCAGTGTGCCTTATAGGCCCAAAAATACGTTACTGTTGACTCCTGCTGACAGCAATACAGCCTAAAGTCACATTTATTTTATTTTATTTAACATAAATGACACAGACTAAAAAAGCTAAAACGAAAGTGAGCACAATCCCCAAAAAGTGCTGGTTGGTGTGCTTGGTTTTACATGTTATTAACAAAATTTGTCCTGTTTTCAAAACAGGTATAGTCAGTTCATTTTAATATCAAGCAAATTACTTGCATTAAATATCAGTACAATTATTACTAAATTGTATGTGGCAGTTGTTAGTAAATATTTAGCATTTTGGATTTAACCTCCTTGTACTGTTGTAGGTTAAAGTGACCCATTTTGTTTTGTTTTATTATGAAACTTCAAGTGCAAGTGTAATAAAATGAAAATGTTTTATTTGATATATTTTCACAGTGACACATGTGACATCAAGTCAGCTTTCGAGCTGGTCATGTCCAACTCAATACACAAAATCATTCTCAAAAAGACTCATTTAAAAAGACATTGTACATATTTTGGGAGAAGAATGGAACGAGATGAATAAAATCTATTTGCATGGATTTAGATGGCTTTTTGGGTCCTCATCCTGGCCGGGGTCTGGAAGTCATTTTAACCCACTTTGGCAAGGACTGCTGAAAAATTGTAAAGAGATGAGCACTGTCAGATGGGAGAGAGACAACCTAGATGCTATTATTATACTTCATAAGAAATGCACCTGAGAAATGAACATAACAGGAGGTTTAAATATTCTCCTCCCTGTATTTTGAGCCTGGAGAAAGGAACTCCCCAAATACATTTGCAACAGTTTCAAGATTCAAGACTTTTCATTTTACATGCATAGTTATACAAGGACAACACGCAGTGAAATGTGTCAAAAATGTAATGACATCATTCCTGGTTGGGCTCAAACCACCATCCTTTTGTTAACAGCCAAACACACTAAACAATAACCCTAAAGACAATATACAGGAGGTTGAAACTGAGCACCTTTGAATCAACTCTCCATCAACCAGCATTGCAGATTTTCTTAAATACATATTGCAAGTTAAATATATTTGGAAACACAAAGTCACAGCTCACACGTGTGTCCACAAACACAGCACAGAGTATATTAACAGGCATTTGAAAATGGTCCTAAAACAAACAGACACGCAAAAAAAAAACAGCCAGGTCACCACAGCCAACTTACATGGCCAAAATCATCCTAAAAGGAACATTTAAATTTTAAAAAAGTAAAAGTAAAGTGTAGCTTTAGCAGAGTTTCTGCAGATAAAAAAAGGAGGTTTTCTTAAATACTTGAATAAATTGTACTTGATATACTATCTGACAATACGTAACTGGACAATTATCAGCTGACATTTGGATTCTCATTACTTGGACGGATTCATCATCCACTGTTTTATTGTTTGTGACATTGCAACAGCCTCAATAGGAGTATCATAACTGGTGGTTGTAGCTCGGGTTAGTGAGATGGCTGTTCCAGTCTGCATGCCAAATATTCTGACAAGATACTAATTAATACTAATAATTTGAGTATTAATGTCTGTGAATGTTGGATAGTAAGCACTTAAGCATTAAAAAAGTCCTGTTGTACATCGGTAAATGAGGTATGCTGTATAGAATAGAATAGAATGCATTGTATTGTCACTATACACATGTACAATGAGCTACAGAGCATCTCCTAATCAGTGAAGACATGTGGGAAAATAAATGGGATGAGGTGCACAGTTCTGCAGCATATATACAAAAAAAATATGAAAAGTACTCAAAAATAGCAGATGTACAAATATCCAATCAGGTTATATATTTAAAGTCTGGGTTATTGCACATAAATTAAATATTGCACAGTGGTGATAGTAGTTGTCTCTGTATAGAGTCTCTGTATAAGTCCTTGGATAGCAGAAAATCAATTGTGGAACTGTGTTGTCGGTGTATGTGTGAGTTCAGGGAAGAATCTATTTGCCAGTCTATGGGTCTTTTTGCTGATACACCTGCAGCACTTCCCTGAGGGAAGCAGGTTGAACAGGTCAAAACCAGGGTGGGAGCTGTCTTTGAATATGTTTGCTGATCTGCTGAGGCAACGGGAGGAATAAATGTTCATCAGGGAGGGGAGAGGGCAGCCAAAGATCTTCTGTGCTGCCTTGACTACACTCTGAAGCCTTGCTCTGTCTGCTTTAGTGCAGCTGCCACACCATACTGTGATGCAGTATGTTAACAACTCTCAATGGAAAAGGTGCTTTGAAAGTTCAATTCAATTCAATTCAATTCAATTTTATTTATATAGCGCCAAATCACAACAAAAGTCGCCTCAAGGCGCTTCATAGATACAGAGAAAAACCCAACAATCATATGACCCCCTATGAGCAAGCACAAGGAAGGAAAAACTCCCAGGAAGAAACCTCCAGCAGAACCAGGCTCAGGGAGGGGCGGCCATCTGCTGCGACCGGTTGGGGTGAGAGAAGGAAAGTAAGTCCTGTAACCAGTCCATTTACAAAGACAGGTGAAACCAAAGATCTCAAATTTGGACTCGCCAGACAAAGCACAGAATTCCATTGTAATTGTGTTTCTTGGCAACAAAATTTAATTCTGCTTGTTGCTTTTCCTTAGTAGTGATTTTTTAGCAGCAATTTGACCATAAAGGTCTAATTGACACAGTCTGCTCTGAGCAGAGCAGATGTATCTGCAACTGGAACTCTGTGTGGCATTTATCTGGGCTCTAATCTCAGGTGCTTTTAACCTGTGCTTGCTGAGGCTGGTGACTGATGAATTTATTCTAAGCAGCAAAGGTGACTCTTGGTCTTCCTTTCCTGGGGCGGTCCTTGTGTGAGCCAGTATCGTTATGATGCTTGATGGTTTTTGTGACTCCACTTGTGGAAATATTAAAAATAGCAATTTTTAAGACTGACTAACCTTCAGTTCTTAAAGTAATGATGAACTGTCATTTCTCTCATCTTAGCTGATTGGTTCTTGTCATAAAATATATTCATAATTCATAATATGGCGATAATATGGGCGATCGTGGCTCAAGAGTTGGGAGTTCGCCTTGTAATTGGAAGGTTGCCAGTTTGAGTCCCGGCTTGGACAGTCTCGGTCGTTGTGTCTTTGGGCAAGACACTTCACCCGTTGCCTTCTGGTGGTGGTCAGAAGACCTGGTGGCGCCAGTGTGCGGCAGCCTCGCATCTGTCAGTGCGCCCCAGGGTGGCTGTGGCTACAATGTAGCTTACCATCACCAGTGTGTGAATGTGTGTGTGAATGGGTGGATGACCGGTTATGTAAAGCGCTTTGGTGTCCTTAGGGACTAGTAAAGCGCTATACAAATACAGGGCTGTCAGCTGTGTGCCAACCCGGCTTCTGCACAACATGGTGGTCCCAGCCGATTAAGAAGGCGAGAAATTCCACACAAGATCCCTGAAAAGGCACACGTGTGAAGCAGGTAAATAAATCATGAAGCTCATCGAGAGAAGGCCAAGGGTTTTCTTTTTTGTTTTTCTTTTTTTTTTGCCTGTCCCATTTGGTTCTTTAGCCGTCAGAATTGTTGTCTGAAGACCAACAAGGATACCCATTGGATTTACTTTGCCAAATGGATCATCGTGGCATTGCCGTATTGGTCCATTTGATCGACCTTTGTTTTTATTATTTATTATATTTTATTTTCAGATGTTACAGACGGGACAGACATGAGTGAGGGATAGGAAAGGGAGAAAGAAAGAGGAAGGAAAGGAAAAACAGAAGGGGAGAGGGACAGTGAGAAAGGGGGGGAGAAAAAAAATAAAAATCTCCTGGATCACCTGTTGAGAGAAGAATAGAAAACAAGCAAAAAAAACCAAAAAAAACAAAGCAACATACTAAACACAACACCATCGCATTAATCTAGCTAAGTGTAAACAGCAGTAAATACTAAATATTCAATGTTGTTGTGCAGCACGCAGGACAGATGTGCTTCGAAGTAGCAGCCAAGAAAGGTGTAATTTAAGTCTACGAGCAGTGAACACCCGTGTGCATACCTGTGTGGATCAGCGCGCTTGTATTCAAAAGGTTTCCACATGTAATGGTCTGCAAGAGGATGTAGCGAGCCATAGCCCCGTCCCCCAGGGCATGAAGCAGGCATGGAGGAGATCCAGGCCCCAGACATCCAGAGGCCTCAGAGTGCGAGAGCCCAAGGAGGACCACCGGAGGGGCATCCGTGCCACCCTCATGGGAAGGGCTGAGGATCCCCAGACGAGGCGTCACCCAGTAGCCACCGAGCAGAAGCTAGAGGGGGCTGCACCGGCGTGCCCGCCGGCTCTGCCGGCAGCCAGCTGTGCCAGAGTGAACCGAGCCGCAGGCCCAGGGGCCGGAGGCCCGAGGGCCCCCCGCACCCCGGAGGAGGCCTGACCGAGCAACAGGCGCCAGGCCCCGCCAGGTAGCCACCGGGAGTGAGCTGGTACATACCTGAGTGCCCAGCCCCGGACACCAAGAACCACCAATGCACGACCCCTGAGGGCATCAGTCACCGGCAGGGAGTGTGGTGAGGGGAGATAGGCCTTGGAGGGCCTGGGAGTTCCCAGAGAGGTGGAGTCTAAGACCCGACCTGACATATAGACACAGACAAACAGGCACACACAGACACAAACATGCATTCCCACCCTCATGCACACATATACAAACACTCAGCACTCACCCAACGTAAGGACTGACATAAATGGACATGTACACACAATCACACTCCCCAAACATACTCTATACTCCGGGTCCAGGTACCCTCGCCCCCAGAGGGGGAAACAGAACCCAGACCCAAGAGATGTTACCCGGTGTGTTGGTGGTTCTTTGTGTCTGGGGGTGGGCGTCCGGGTACACACCGGCTCACTCCTTGGCGGCCGCTTGTCGGGGCCTGGGGCCTGGGGCTCGCTCGGGCCCCTTTGGAGGTGGGGTGCCCCCGGCCTCTCGGCCTGGGGCTCGGTCACTCAGGCGCAGCTGGGGGCCGGCGGAGCTCACGGGCGCGTCACTGCAACTCCCCCTGACTTCTGCTCCGCGGCTGCTGGGCGAGCCCTCATCTGGGACTCTCCTCAGCTCTTACTGGAACAGTGGCGCGGCTGCCCCTCTGTTGGTCTTCCATGGTCTCTTGTGTTCTGGGGGCCTCTGGATGTCTGGAGTTTTGATCTCCTCCATACCCGCTTCACACCCTGGAGGACGGGGCTGTGGCCCCCCCACACTCCCTAGCAGATCATTACATGGAGAAACCTTTGGAATGCAAGCATGCTGATCCACACAGGTATGCACACATGGGTATTCACAGACGCGGACTAAAGCTTTCTTGGCTGCTGCCTCAAAGCACACTGTGCGCTGTCTATCTTGCGTGCTGCACAATATCGTTTATTATTTAGTAAATATTGATATCTATGACTAGCTAGTTTATTGTGATGGTGCTTTGTTTTCTCTATTATTATGTTGCTCTTTGTTGTTTGCTGTCTCCTCTGTTTGTTTGTTTTTTTGTTTGTTTTTTTTTTTTCTCCATACAGGTGACCCAGGAGTTCTTTTTTTTTTTCTCTCTCTCTTCCCCCCCCTTCTCACCGTCTCTTCTCCCCTTTGGTTTTCTTTCTTTCTCTCCCCCTCTTTCTCTCATTCATTTCTCCTGTCCTATTTATTAAAAAAAAAAAAAAAAAAAAAAAAAAGACAAAGGATGAACTGAAGCTCTGCCATCACGTAATGTCGCATACTGCTGTTTCTGATGTCATTTAGAAAAAAAAAAAAAAAAAAAAAAAAAAAAAAAGAGATGTTACCCTTCCCCCCGGGGTGGAGGCAAGCAGACCGTCCCAGGCTCCGCAGCAGCAGGGAGGCTAATCGGACAGCCAACATCTCCTCCCAGCCCCCCCGCCCCGATGGCTAGCAGAGAACGGGGGTGTGTGAAGACCCCATACCTCCCTCCTCCCGCTCATGTGTAGTGTTGCTGCGTGTTGTTCTAAAGTGCATTTAAAACAAGGGAGAGCATGGTGCTGCTGCCAGAGAGCAGCAGGTGTTAGCACGGCCCCTCCCGAGAACCCTCAATGTCTACATGGATTTAAAATTGAGAGGTGGGCACCAGCGCCAGAGGTAGGTTTGAGTACACAGACCATCCACTGGATGGCGTTAACGTGCCCACCCTCAAGGCCCTATATATATGTGTGTGTTATGAGAGTGTAAGTAATGTGGATGTCTAAGTTGTGAGATAAAATTGAGGCACAGGTGGCCAGAAGGGGACAGAGTGGGGGGGGGGGGGGGGGGAATGTCTCCCCTGCACCCCTGTGACACACCTGCCCCCAAGGCCCTACCTGTGTGGGTGAGTGTGGTGGAGCGGGAAGAGGGAGGTAGCCGGGGATGGGGAGGAAAAGGAGGGAGGGGAGGATGCCCCTCCCTAGGGCCAGCTCCCCCGCTGACCCCAGTAGGCACCCCCGTCCTCTGGTACCCACCAAGGCAAGGGAGCCCAGGTCCATCCAGACCAGGGCCTACAGTAGTACTGCCAAGGGTTTTCAATGCAGTCAACAAAACAAACAGTGACTACTTTGAGGAATCTACATTATGAGACATATTTAGAGTTATGTAATTTTTTTCTTTGCTACATAATTCCATATATCTAGCTTAACATATTAGGTTTGTATCTACAATGTTGAAAGTATTAAAATGAAAGAAAAACCATTAAATGAGAAAGTGTGTCCAAATTATTGAATTGTAGTGTAGTGTTTTCATGAATTAGTAAAATGAGTAACATGCATTACTCATTTAAAAACAAAAACAGTCACAGAGCATCCAGTATGATATGACCTCTGCCCTGTTACCAAATCTGAAAAGGGGACAGTACACATGTTTTTTTTCCTTTCATTCCTCAAGTCCTATCTTTGCTGTAGAGGACAGTTTGAGCTGTAAAATTACAGTGTCAATAGATAAAACTTTGCCACACGCCCACAGACACACACTCACAGTTTCACAGTTTTGTATGCAGATTTAATAAGACTGTAGATGCAGTTTTATAACTTTTCTGGTCACCTTGCATGGCAATACCAACAATAACCATTAGATGGGAGCAGAGCAAAGGTTTTTTCTCAACTACTGATCTGTGATCTTTAACAGATTACCCGTCACCACCAAACCATCTAAAAAAAAGCTTTAGCATTGCGGAGCTCTGTGTGGTGTTCATGTTGTTGTTGCTACTTCTGATAGACCCAATTCTGAATGAAAGTGTAGTGGGAGAGAGTCATCCGAATGCTGGCTGTTAGGTCTGTGTTTCGCAGGCCCCACTGGTTTAGACTTATTCCCATGAACAAAGCAAGACAGAGCTCCATTTATTTTAACTTGCACGGGGAGCTGATAGGACCAGGGTCTTGGAGCTGCAAGCTCCTCACCTGATCCCAGACAACTCCCAAGAGCCAGCCTCCCCTACAGCCTTTTATTAACTCTGTGGTCACACAAACATCTCATTAATCATGCAACAGATAAAACACTCACATGCGAACATGTGTCATGTGTGTCTGCAACAGAGAACATCTGATGTGTGTGTCTCTATGAGCATGTGATGTGATCAGTGATATGTGTGTGTCTGTGTAGGAAACAGAAGTCAGCATTCATCCTTAAGATGTAAACACTCTGCTTCAAATCAGATTTTATATTCTGCACAAAAAATAACCACCATTTGTGCACCACCTCACTTGTCTTCTGTATTATAACATCACTAACACCCACTCAGCTCCTGTCTTCTGTTTTCATACAATCTGTCCAAACAAATATAGAAAGGCTTCTTATTTTATTTGGCTTTATTGAATAGATGTAGCCACAGCCGTAAACAACACACCACTTTTTCACTTCAACCACATTTCAGTTACAGACATGCACAGAGTCGTGCTTCACAGGTATATTTGACTGCTGACCACAAACTTGGTGTATCTGTTTCGGAAAAAAAAACAGTTTAAAAACACCTTAAGATTAGGGGTTGACCACAGTAACTGCCTTTGAGAGCTAATGCAGCTCTTTTCTTGTAACAGCAATTATACACTTGTAAAAAAAACAAAGCAGGTGGAACAAGTTCCATCAATAAAGGTCAACATCTAAATAACAAACTTGTGCTTTTGTTAGTATTCAAACTTTATATATACTAAAAACCACATGGGTCTGGCTTGCACTTGTACCTAACTGAATACACACGAGCTATATCAATTTATAGACATGCACACTAAACCTGATCTGAAAACGTACTGTACAGCTTGTTCAAGCTTGGGCATAGTAGGAAATACACAAGCTGTGGGTAATTCTGTGATGGTTCCTGGTTCTGCTATGACAACAGGTGGAATTAAATCAGTTTACCTAATACTTTATTTTTACTTAATAATACACTTATTTGCCTTTGTTTCTAATGTTTATAATATTGCTTAATATCAATGACACTGTTATAATAGGTTTTAATCACAGTTTAGTGTCACACAGGCCTAAAGTCTAGTTATGGATCTAGAGGACAGTCCACATTCGTCTTGTGTTAAAAAGACACAGAGAGGTAACTACAGTAAATTCAGTGATGATGTTTGCTGTTCACTATAGTTATGACTAAGTCACAATTTCAGCAGATGGATTTGTTGGATTCGTTTTTTGAACTAAGCTAAAAAATTATAATTTTTTGGATGAAATAAATAGATGTAAACAATCAGATCATCCACTTCTACACTGTATCTGAAATATTCACAGATACTGAATATATATAGTTAAGACTAACTGACTGTACATTAATGCTGCTCTTAAACCAGCGGTATCTGGCCATACTCTCAGTGAGCAAAGTCACTTTGAACATCAGTAGTTCAGTACATCAAGTCTGCATTTGGTATTTAATTGATATTAACTTTTATTAGGGTTAATCATAAAATAATGTTCTTTCTGCAAAGGTCCAAGTGGCAGAGTTGTTGATAATGTTGCTTCTTTTTCCTCCTTCAGTCTCAGTACACTCCACTGTCAATTGTACAAATATATTTAATGATGCAGGATGATCCTGCTGGTGTTGACGTATTAATTTTGCTGCAGCAGTCTGTTTTCCATTTTATGCACAATAAAGGACCCCTTCACAATAAAATGTTACGGTTACTGTATTCAAAGAACTGTAATCTGTTTGGAATGATATAAAAAGAAACTGTATCTGAAACAAAGAAGATCCTGTTTATTTTTCAATTCCTTTATTTAATGATTAAACAAAAATAAAATAAAACACTACATGTCCATGGATAACACCTATGTTGAACAAGTAAAGAAATAATAATAATGATGAGAAGAAAAAACATTACGAGATCTTACGGTTACGGTGTAACCTTGGTTCTCTTAGTGAGAGACTATCTCTGCACCGTGAGGCCGCTTTAGCTTGAATCAAAGACTAAAGAATAAACAGTTAAAAGTACTGGGCAGTTCTAACATGAAGTGGCCACCTCAGTTTTTAACGTCAGTTTTTTCTAAGTCTAGTTCTTGGATTATTTAGGATCATTTCATTGGATGACCTTATAAGAGTGTGACCATGAATATTGTCAGACTGATGCAGCGGTGTCAGCCCATTCAGAATCATGATCATAAAATTAATTAATTAAATCTTTAAAAAGTGTATCCTAAAATTGACAGAAAGTCAACGAAGGGAGCCTTGAACCTCAAAAATGACTTCAAAATTATGAGGATGGAGGGTTTTGTTTTGTGAAGACCAAATGCTATGTCCTCATGAAGTACACAGACACACACCTACACACACAGTACTTGGATGCAGGGGGCACAAAAATCCACACAGAATAAAATCAAAGTACTTCATTCATTATATTAAGTTATAATTATATTAATAGCTGATTTGTGAAATATATCATTAGCAATACATGAATTATTTTATCCACAACCATGTTTATAGTTGGACCATGCTAACAACGTTGGAAACATGACTATTTCTTTTTTATGCCTTTACTCCACTGGGCCTCATTTGTAACTGAGAAAGAAAGCTCAAACAAATAAAGTCCAGATGATTGAGCTATTATCTAATGCAATCACCTGTAACATTTGGAACTCAATTTAATTCAATTTCATTTGAATTCTTTGAATTGACAACAAATCTGAAGTAAATTTGTTTTCACATTTCTAATCATTGTGAATTCTTTACATATCATTATACAGAGACCTGTAATACAGTAAGCACTTACGAATACACAATACACAGATTTTAACTGACTGCAAAATGATACACGATAAACAATACGGGATGTTTCTAAGTTACTTCCTTGTTTTCAGTCTCACTCAGTGATGGGCACGTTTTTTAATTGTAGAATAGAAAGGTTCCTCTGCCACAGGTTGGTAGATATCTTGTGAAGGTTTGTATGCAACAGCCGTTTTCACTGTTTCTGCTTTGAAGAGAGATAGAATTGAATATGTTGGTTTACAAAATTGTATGAAGGGAGGCTGGCTAGTGCACCTTAATCGTAAAGGCATTTCTTACTGTGTTCTGTGTTCTGTCCCATTTGATCCCTTTTTGAGCCTGCAGTAAAAAAAAAAAAAAGTAAAAAAAAAGTAAAATAAATAAATAAATTAAAAAAGTTAAAAAAAAGTGTATATATATATATATACATATATATATGTGTATGTATGTGTGTGTGTGTGTGTGTGTGTGTGTGTGTGTGTGTGTGTGTGTGTATATTTACTTTACCTCTGTAGATATCTTTGCCGATAAGATAGAGTCCCACCACCACAACCACAGTACTCAGTAAAATAGTTGCAATGATCCAAGGTGTTGAATCTGCATAGTGGCACTTCTCTTTGCAACCATCTTGATTAGTTGTTGGATTTATATCTTGAGCGTATGAAGAAAGATGAAATGTTAATTTTGCTTCTTCACACTTACATAATGTTTAAAATGTTACAAATCTTGTAATCAACTCCTCTAAAAAATTTCAAATAACCTTCTTAAATAACCGATTAATTAACTGCTCAAATTTCACAGCTTTGCTTTAAGCCTCTTTCAGAAAAAACAAAAAAGAGAAAAGGCAAATATTTGTATCACACGTTTGTATAAATATTTAGAAAAATTGCTGTTTCTCACCTGTGAGACATGGCGCAGAGACAGACAGCCAGCTCTCTGGGGATTCTCCACCTCCTGAGATTTTGCACTTGTAAAGTCCTTCATCAGACTTGGAAACTCTGGTGATGGTCAAGTTTCCTCTTGAGCTGCTCCCTATGTGACGCCCATATTTATAGAAGTCAGCTGCGATGCTGGAGGAAAGGATCTTGTTTCTGCAGCGTAGAGTAACAGCATCTCCCTCCATCACAGGAACAGCAGCAATCTCCAGGATAACAGAACCAGCTGAACAGCAAGTGAGTTAAATTTATAAAATATTGAACTTGTGTTTGTTTGTGACAAAATATTACTGCCTTTTTTCAATCATACCAGTGACAGTGATGCCGATATTGTTGCTTCTCTTCCCTCCTGCTGTCCCACACCAGTATTCTCCACTGTCACGTGCATGAAGAGGATTAATCGTACACTCTGAACCTGTTGTTTTCTTACTGGTTTTGTTGCATTGCTTTGCTTCCTCTGTCATCTTATATAACACATGTCCATGAGAGATCTCCCCACAGTAAAAGCTGGCTGACTCATATTCAAAAAACTGGGATTTGTTTGGAACAATACGAAGAGAAACTGCATCTGAGAAAAAATGACCAAAAAAACAAAAATGGATTCAGTTTATTAATAAATTAACAAACTCCTGGGTTTTAGTTTTACAATAAAAAACCCAAAATGAAAACTATGATAGCCAATAAAATATGCAATAAAATGTGACTAAACCCAGTACAAGTGGTGATTGACTAAAATGTTCTTTTTTGTGTTTAAATAAATCATATTTTCCACTTATAGCAAAATGATAACAAGTACACAGATATTACCCACCAACTTTCTGATAATGTGCACACTGCAGGATCAGCACAATTATCACTGAAAAGAGAAAAAAATGTTACCAAAAGATGTCAAACATGCCAACTCTTAGAGTTACAGTTGCTATTCCTTATTACGTTTCTAAGGTGTCACCAAAGGTTTCTGCTACATGAAAGCTTTAAATCATCACAGCCTTTTAACAACATTGTTAACCTTAACAAACTCTTTATAGTTTAATTTTAATGTATAAACTGAGGCAGTACTTACACAGTCTGATGCACAGAGCTCTGACCTCCATGATGTCTTGCCGGAGACCAACCAATAGATGCTTCCTGTATGACCTTTGTGAATCAACTATGTAAAGATTGTAAATAGAGAAGCAGAGCTGTTGCTGTGGTAGGTGAAAGAGAACACAGACTGACGCTTTCAAATCTATTTGTAGCTTTTTAACATTCACCTTTGTTATACTTACATTATACCAGTGATGGCTTAGTCAGTCACAGTAATACTAACAGCTTATAACTAAATTTTCATGTAGCACTACAGGAAAGCTCAAGTAGCTTTAAGTCATTGGAAATCCTCACCAATAAGAAAGCACTGACTAAATGAATATTTTGCACCGTGTAGTTGTACAGATATTAAACTGGTGGGACACCAGAGTCAACAACAGAGCTGTTTTCTCACAGTCTGACACAGAGACAAACACTGAACTCAGTGATGTTTTGCATCAGACACAAAAACAGACTGGAAACAACTCTAAATAGTTTCAAAGCTGCTGTTATATGGGTTAAACCTCAGTAATTCCATTTATAACCAGAAAGTCACACTAGTGCTGCCTTCAACACAACATGTAGTCATTTCACATTCACTTTTTTATTCTTGATTCATAGCACTGAACTAAATCAGTTGCGATCTACAGTGTTGCCAGAGTTACCAGAGTTATATTTACATGTGCATACAAGTTTATGCCTCCGACATTCTCCTAAAGAGTAGGTGTTAATATTCAGAGCAAAGCTCTATTATGGCTATGTTTACATTTGACCCCATTGTTTCAGCACTAATATTAGCCCATTGAAAATATCCTAACATTAGCAGAGACACTTTAATGATGCAATGATGTTATCATCAGTTTTAAAAGGTAAATATGACTGGACTGCTTTAAGGATTTCTGTGAGAGATGATAAGGGTTTTGTACATGAGACACAGTGATCTGGATGGTGCCTTTATGAGGGTTATGTTGCCAGTATTTTAAAAGAAAGATGAATATGACATGAGCTTGTTTACAGCTTGACTGCAGAACTTGCATCTAAGGGGGTTTCCATTTCTACTTAGCGCCATGCGTCACCTAGTGACCTTTGAGTAATATCAAAGGAATCAGTAAATAAAGACAGAATAAAGATATGATAAAAATATTATTTGACTCATGAATTGAATTTTGAATCCCCACTTATGTTATTTATCAGTTACAATGATCTTTGAGCCTCAGTCTGTCTCTCTCTCTCTCTCTTTCTCTCTCTCTCTCTCTCTCAATCAATAGCATCATTCTAGCTTTGGATTATCAACATGGGGAAGGTCATAGGACGAGTCACTTTATTATCATGCCTAAAGCTGAATATTTATATTTCTAAAAGAAAGTCAAATATCAAGTACATATGCTTGAAACAAACAAGAAAAACACATTAACCACTGCACCTGACTTATTTCAGTGGACCAGCTTCTAGATATATTACACACCCATTAGAGTATAAGCACATATTTTCAACATGTAGGTCATAACGGTTTTCAAATACCTTCAGAAAATCACAAATTACTCGACATGATCTTCTGGGCCTTGTGTTCAGCATCATAAACAACAATCAAAGACAACAGTGCTTAAACTGAAGGTCCTGGCAGTCCTAAATATTCTGTTCTCTTTTCTTCTTCCTCATTTGAGCACCTCTTTTTTAGCTTAATTTTAAAAAGTATAAAATAACAACAAAATAATTAAAAAGGCCATTGCCTCACAGAGTGACTGTCAAGTGTTTTGGGGTCATCTTGCACAAATGATTTGGGAGGCTCATTTCTATTGAGTTGCCTTCCTGGTCTCCCCCCGTTTCCCACACCTTCAACTAATAATTCATCACGTAAATATTTAAGGAATAGTGGTTGATGTGATTCTCTGCGAGACCGTGGTGGTATCTACTAGAAATGGACTGACCCAATTGCTATCAGTCTGATCCTGACCTAAGTTACTGGATCGGATATCAGGGAGAAATAAAAATGTGATCCAATTGATTAAATATCACAAAACCACCTCTGAACATCTCTGAGCAAGCTATCCCAGAGAATTAAAGCAAGTGTGTAAGTTCATCTCTGAATGGTTGTAAAGCATTCCCACGATATGCTTAACAACCAACACTTGGTGAACTGGACATGTGTGTGCTTAATAGACTGGCAAATTACAGCAGGATTTTCCTATCCTCGGTCAGAAGGCACAGGTGACTTATATGATGAAAAAGAGGGTCCACAGCAATGATAATTAGGGTTCCTTTAATCCAAACATCTCCAGAAGTGAATTCGTGTGAGTATATGTATGTGTGGTTCTGTAAAAATAACAGAAATTACAATTAGCAGACAATTAAAGTCAACCAAACTGGTCTAAATAATACAGAAAGGGTTGAACAGAAATGATTAAACACCACCCCCTGGTGGACACAAATGGGCTGCTGCACAGGGATAGACTCCATCTTTACTTTGGGCAGCTCAGTTCACAAGGGTAGTGCCATTTTGGTCAAATCAGCGTGAATATTGAAGGGAATCTCCGTCCATAGATAGAGCTTTTCCTCCTAAGGCATGGGCACCAATAAGCAGAGTTCATCCTTTAACATATAACAAAATTAAAATATTCTCATGCATGATCAACGGGCAATCACGGTACCGGCCAGAGTACCGGGAGTAGTTTGGAAGAACAAGAAGACGCAGAGACTGTTCTAGGTGTCATTCCAAACTGACTCAAAGTTTATTATTTTTGTGTAACAGTTTTTATAGACAGACAACATGTTTCAGTTCAGACCCTGCCCACTGGGTGGGGCGGCGTCCTGACAGTTGAATTCCTTTGTTCAGCAAGGGCAATAAAAAAAAGCACTCACAAAATCAATAAATCTTTCAGAGATCTTCTACATCCTGAGTTCTGACACAAAAACCAGATGGTCTTCACACAAACATTTTGAGCAAGGTAAAGAGTGATTTGTTGGTGTTTTCCCTCCAACCTTAGCATCAACTTTCACACCATAAATCCTTAGTTGACAAGGCAAGAAAAAATAACAGTTAACATAAAGAGCTTTGTTAAGTTACAGAATCTTGTTAAGGTTCAAAATATTGGGGATGGAGACAAGAGAAAAAACCACAATAACAACACTGGTCCGGCCGGGTTGAGTCAAACGATGATTTTAATGATCACACGCGTGGGAGATGGACACTGATGCAGACAGCCTCAAAATCTCAAAATGGTGGAGCATTGCTCAAACTTTTATAGCCCCTGGTGCCTCCACCTTATCATACAAAGCCTAAACATTCACATGCTCTCTCTCACACAGCGCCTGAGCTACGACCTTGGCTCCCTGTTTATCTGCTCCTGCTGAAATGGGGCAGAAAACTCCAGCACACTCTGTTCTCTTCTACTCAGACAAATTAGACAATAACCTTCTGCGAACAGTATTTCTTATAACTCAGCAGTATAATGCATCATAAAACAATATCATTCATTCACAACAAGTCAGCAATTTAATGTAATGCAAATCAGTTTAACTAATGTAATAGTTATCAGCTTCTTCTAATTCAGGAGAATAATGCAAACTAAAACTACATAATAATTCACAATCTTTAATTAGGGGTATAACATGGCATAAAATAATATTAGAATCTAACAATTCCCCCTGATGAGTAGGGCTGAACGATTATGGAAAATAATCTAATTGCGATTTTTTGCCCCAATATTGCGATTGCGATGCGATATGCGATTATTTTTTAAGGTCTTTGTCTTCTGTATTATTAAACAAAGACAAGCAATACATCATATAGTATGGCCAATACTATATTACATTAATTTTAAACTGTTCTTTCCTGGAAGACAGACCTCTGTTATGATGACATGAGGTGATGCATGAATTGATGACTGACATTTTTATTTAACTTCTTCAATCACAACAGTATATTTGAACATACACAATAGTTTATTTTTAGCTTACAAACATCTGAGCATAAAGTGCTGACAAGGAACCCTGGTGTAAACATTAAAATGAAAGTCAGTACAATGTGCAGATTGCAGAAATATACATAAAAAAAAATCAGTGGCTTTACCACACTCAGTTTTTCGACATCTGTGAACTACTAGACAGTCATTCAATTAAAAAATAATATTAAATAAATAAAACTAATAAATAAAAAATACACACATCTTACTGATCTCTGCAGTCAGTAACATTACACATAAAGTGCAAACATAATAGCAATTGTATAAACACACACACAAACACGCCTTTAAAGTTTAAAGGCGTGAAATTGGACGGTCTAGCCTTCTGATTAGCTAATCAGAAGGCTAGTTCTGATTAGCGTCACCGCTGTCTCGGTGGAGTTTAATAAACTCGGCCGTCTGCTTCTTGCTATCTAAAATATAACCAGACACTGGTGTAAATTCTCGACTGTCTCATACTTCTGTTTAATAAGTTTTCTGTTTGACGTTTAGTCAGCTGTGTGAAAACCAAGGAGGAACCCACCCGGGGGATTAATAAAGTTTTATTTTATCTAATCTAATAACTTTAATCTCAGCCAAACCGATTTACTCACGAACAAACAAAACACTGAAAAAAGCCCAACAATAACATTTTTAGGTTGTCTAAGTGACTTATATATTACGTTTAACCCGAGCAGCGAAACTCCGCGGTGATCTGAAAATGATGTGCCGGGAGTTGTGCCGTTCTCGGCCGCATCAGTAATCCTCGAGCTCCCGGCTAGCTGTCGAGCTGGTGGGTAGCAGACGCCTCTGAAAACGTCGAAGCACTTTTGCAAATATGGGATATCTTGATAAACCGAGCAGATATTTGATGTTTACACAACTACTTTCTCGCCTGAAAATATGTTAAAAGTTTATTTTGTGACCCAGAAAGATTAGTATGAGTAATTTTAAAACTTAGTAGCGGCCGCCATTGCTGGAAACTGGAGTTTGGCTGGGCCGCGCTATGAATTCTGGGATATGGTAGTAATTTGGACAGCCTTATAATCGCAGTATAATCGCAGCCTTTGCGGTTAGAAAATTGCACTTGATCATGTCGCGATATTATCGCAAATGCGATATATCGTTCAGCCCTACTGATGAGGTCATTAGAATAATGACCTCACCAACACCCTTCAGTTCAGTGTGGCCGGGTTCATCTCTTCTCACTCCTGAGGTCCTTTGTCCCCCTGAGGGGCGAACCATATGTGGGATGACCTCTATGTTTGCGCAGTTCAGATGCAAGAAAAACTATTATTCCAACAATAGCGAGTACAGATGACACTCCCCAGGTCTCCCACAGCTTTCAGCCTTTATTTTATTGCTGCAGCTACCAGTGTCGTCCAGTTGGGTGATCCTCTGCTCTTCACTCTTCAACCTTAGGGGTTAGACAACCCTTCAGTCGTGGCACAGATCAGGGGATTATTCTGCCCCGATTTCAAACAACGATCTGTGTATCCTCCAGAAAAAGGAACAGGAAGGTGTCCCCTTTTTGCCCAAAAGCCTCTCGAACTTCGTTGGTCTGGTGTTCCCGGATTTCCGCCAACCCCTTCATGGTTATTGCTGTGTTTATGGGATCCATCCTTTTGTGGTGACTAGCTGGAGCCCAAACGCCATGACCCTTGGACCCAGTTGATGTCTCGGCAGTCACTGTGTCTGTCTCTGCTACGGAGGATCCTCGCATCTCTGTGACCTCGTCTGGTGTCTGTTCCTTTCTCTGTAAGAGACAGAAAACCAAAACACCTCTCCTCCTAACCCTAATAATCTAATGTTGTTATCTACTGACCTTCTAGTGATTCAGAATTGGTCTAAAACATTCAGAATGTCCCAGGGACTTATTCTAATCATATCTTATGTGTGTGTAAGCGTGTTTGCATTTAGCCCTCTGCACTCAAGGCATTTCCTACACTTTATCAGTCCGGACAGTCACGCCGAACGAAGCTTCTGACCTTCAAAAGGCCGAGTGCCAACTCGTTATAAGCACATTTGCAAGGTGTGTCTGAAAATTATTGAAACCCCTCTTTTTAACAAAAGACAAAAAATTTACAAATCTTCTAAACGCTATTCAGTTCATTTCAATGAGTAATGATTAAACATGAAAGTGATAGTTTATGCTTTTTCACTGATTCTCTAAAAGGTCCGTCTTCTCGGACCGCTATTAGCTTAAGCTTTACCATTCCTAAATTATTAAAGACACAAATGAAGTTATAAAATGTTCAAATAATCCTTGTTTGATGTTAAAGCTCAATTTCCCCCCCCCTTTTTTGACACATTCCAATGTGTCAAATCAACGGAGCTAGAACATTCAAAAAAAGTTAGGCAGCTACAAAGTTTCCCAGACTCTTAAGGTGATCCGCGTGTAACGTTCTGACTCAGGTATTTAATATTTTAATAAATGTCGTTTAATTAACTGCCACTATTTAAACTAACCTTAAAGACATAATTTAAGAAAAGATCACAAAGAATAACATGATATCAGTGTTTTGTAAGCGCGTGCGGCCTTCTATGCTCGAAGCCTTTTCCCTCAATAGATCAGTCAGACATTCACGCTGACTGTAGCTTTTAACCCTTATTAACTTGAGCACAACTCTACAATGAGCAACAAGTTGCAATATGTATGAAAATGATCATGGTTACACCTGCAATGAAAAACTGTATCATTATCCTAACACCTGTAAATAGAAGATTCATCAGAGGTTATAACAATCACAGGAACACAGATGTTAGTATAAGGTCAAAAGCTTTAATAAATGATCATCGATGCAATGTTTGTTGCATGATTCTCATACAATAATAATGCTGACATTGAAAATAACAGTAAAACACCCCCTTTTGTCCCGTTTCACTTGACACCTAAATGTTTATAAATGCCTCTTTTATTTTTGATTTTATTTCCCCGTTTTCTCCCCTTACTGACCACAGCAGGGGGATCTTAGTTTTAAATCAGCCATGAATCCAGCTCACCTGATTCATCAGTGAGCTCCACCAACACTGGCGTCTGACAGGGTGGCGCTGCATACTCTTCCTTTAATGTCACTATTTTCAACCTGTTAATTAGAGTGTTTAAACCTGAAGTCGACTACGTCCACAACAAGTCAATACAGCTGTAAATGTGGCCAATTATCAATCTATTACCAATCAATAACAACAGATAACTTCTATTTTATGCATGCTTTTAATCAACCACTCACCCAGAGGATCTCCAATCCCAGCAAGTTCCTTCTCCTCCTTTAATGAGTCTGTCCTCCTTCCATGCCCTGGTAACTGGTCCATCCAGAGCCATATGATCTCAAATATACATACAACAAGCCAAACCACACCTTGGTCACACCAACCCTCCTCCGCCCCGAAGATGTCCAATGCCATCCTAGTATGGACTGTCAAAAGTGGCTTTAACGCTGACTGTCCTGACAATCCATCTCATACTTTTCCTGGTCAGATTTGCCAATCTCTGCACCAGGGTTTTGAACGTTTCGCCATTTTCATTAGGTTTTATTTTTTATTTAGTTTCGACTCCAGATTTTCAATTTTTTGCCAGTTGTAATTAGTTTTTACCAATTCTTTGCAAGTTTAGTGTAGTTTTTATTTTCTGAAAATCCTTAGTTTCAGTTTAATTTTATTTGTGTTTTGCAAAAATTAAGTGTAACAAAATCTCAGTTCCATCATATCAATCATGCTCTTCTGGTTATCCTTGGGTGTAGAGACTAATAACTATTAACTCTTGCCGCACCGAGTGTTCCTAATTTTGGTTAAAGTTAATTGATAACCTTTTGAAGGCGATTGTTTCACACCTTTATTTAGATGTCCCAGTCCTGTTATCTCGGGATGCATCACGCTGCCTTATCTGGGGTTAGCTGTTTTCTTGGGATGCGAGTTAAGTGGGTGAGCTCTTCAACGAGGGGGAGCGTGCTCCCCCTGATGAGGTCTTCTAGGTAAGCTAGGTTAACCTTCTTGTGTGAGCTTTTCAAGTGCACTTTTAAGGTTTGTGGGATTTTTTGTTTTATAAATGTCCCTCAAGACCCCCTGATGGCCCAGTAATTCATTTTTGCGCACTGTAGTACACATTTAGTTTTTGCTTGTAGCTCTCATACTCTACTTGCCACTCCTCTAAGTCCTGATGTTTCTTAGAGAGGACAACAGAACCTTTAAAATTATATCCCATGTGTGGGGGTGTGGCCTTGCCAATTGTTTTTCCCACCTTTTCAAAATGGCTGGCGTGCCCACAAGCACATTTTATGGAAGAAAGAAAGGTAAGCTTGATATTTACAATTAAAATGTTTTGTTAAACTCAGATTTTTATTTTATTCAAAAAATAAACATCTAGTAAATAATTTGAGGGGTCTTTAAGAATTAGGCTCATTTACTTTCACAGGGAACATGACTAATTTATTAATGTGTGCTCTACACATTAGGACTTTATACTTATGTTTATTTCACTTTTTCCTAATACACAACTTTTGACAAAGGTGGAGAGAATTCTTAACACAATTATTGAGGGAGATTCAAACATAGATTTTTCAAAATATGAGAGGGTCAGGACCCACTAGAAGCCACACAAAGATTATCGAGATGCAGTGGCAGATGTAATAGAGAAAGACACAGGGCCACCTGAAATCTGTCATCCTATCTGGTGCAAAACCAACATGTAGTAGAATCTGGAATTTTGATTTCGAGTTAAAAATAAAATATGGGTAAAATGCAGAAATCTTTTCCAGTAAAGTAAAAAATAAGAGTCGCAATTATAGTTGAATCCATAACACCTAATTGTTTCTACGAGATCACGTCGTTGCTAAAAGTTATCAGTGATCTCAATGTGTGAAAAGAACTCACAGTATCTGGGGTTTAAGCTCCTCTTGGCTGAGAAACCCTGGGGCAAACATGTGAACAAGACCTGAATAATACCAGTAATGAAGACTTCTCTCCAAAGATCAATAAAAGGAAGCCCCAATCTGATGAGAGTCTAGCAAAATATGGTTCACTCCACTTGCCTGAAATGGTTAACAGTCCAAGGCATTTCAGTTGTAGAATGATTGGGTGCAACAATGAAACAGATGTGAGATGAGGGAAGTGCCAAATGTTCCTTTGTGTCTCCAAATAAAATCAGTACTTCCTCAGATTTCCTAAATAAATTGACTTTTGTGAAGTAGAAAGTTCAGTGCCATCACTTATTCCTGAACCAATAGTTTACAGCTAGTGAAGTGTCAGTGACTTCTGGGTTGGTCCCTGATCTTCATCTTATGAGATTGTTATTTTATTTTTAGTCGGCCTCATCACTGATGGGGACGACAAGGAGTACAGAGGTCTGACCCAAGACTTTGTGGACTGGTGCCAGCTGAACTACCTCCAGATCAACGCCAGTAAAACCAAGGAACTGGTGGTAGACTTCCGCAGGCACAAGCATTCTCCACTGCAACCACTGAACATCCAAGGTATGGACATTGAGGCTGTGGACAGCTACAGGTACCTTGGTGTTCATCTGAACAATAGACTGGACTGGACTCATAACTCAGACGCCCTCTACAGGAAAGGGCAGAGCAGGCTGTACCTGCTGCGGAGACTCAGGTCGTTTGGAGTGGAGGGCCCACTCCTGAAGAAATTCTATGACTCTGTTGTGGCTTCTGCTATCTTTTATGGCGTGGTCTGCTGGGGCAGCAGCATCTCTGCTGGGGACAGGAAGAGACTGAACAGGGTGATCCGAAGGGCCAGCTCTGTTCTAGGATGCCCTCTGGACCCAGTGGAGGTGGTGAGTGACAGGAGAACGGCGGCTAAGCTGTCATCCCTGATGGACAACATCTCCCACCCCATGCAGCAGACTGTGACAGCACTGAGCAGCTCCTTCAGTGGGAGACTGCGGCACCCACGGTGTGGGACGGAGAGATTTCGCAGGTCTTTCCTCCCCACTGCTGTCAGACTCCACAACAAAGACTTTAACTGAACAAACACACACATCCACACATGTGCAATAACACTAAGTGCAATAATCCTTTCTGGCATCGTTGTATTTTTACTCAGTTGTATATAGTATTTGTATTCGTATTCTATTTTTATCTTATTGTATATTTTTATTCTATTTTATTCTACTGTATATAGTATATTATTTTATTCTATTCTGTACAGCTGTGTACTGTATTTATTCTTATTGTATTCTAATTTTTGCGTCATAACTTTTGCACTGTCCACTTCCTGCTGTGACAAAACAAATTTCCCACGTGTGGGACTAATAAAGGTTATCTTATCTTATCTTATCTTAATTTGCTTCGGCCGCTGTGCTTGTGGGGGCAGTTGGTCCAGCCCCATAGCCACCTGTATCAACACACTGAGAAATTTATTTAATATCATTTTCATCACTGTTAAATAGACTAGCAGGCAAGACGCCCACCTTTGCACTGCAGACTACATGCCAGTCTCCCAACACACTCCTCTCTGAGTTTCAGCTTTAAAACCCAACGTCATTCAACACCTTATTTGTAGTATCATAATCAGCAAAATCAGCGTTTTACTTACAGGCATGTATCATTGTTTGCAAATCAAAATTATAAAACTCAAAAACACGCTAAACAGCAACAAAAGTCCTCTGTGCGCGTCACCGCTCATTTGCATCTTCACACACCGTCTAAAAATAGCTCACAGCGCTGCAGCGCGCTGTCGTCACACACAGGGTCACACAAAGCTCAGACAAAACTCTATTATTTTATATTACAAAAGACGTCTTATATTTACAATCACTGACAGGCCTGACAGATTCAGCACCTAACAAATTTCGACAAATTTAACCATAACGGGTCCAACTGAAGAAAGGTAACTTTTTTGTAATCAATCAAACAGTATCTGTTACTTCTGGAACAGATTCTGACCTAATTTCTAAAATCCCTAACTCAATTTAACTTTGTCCAAACAAGCACATGACACCGTTCCAAACGGTGAGGAGACTCTAACTCCTAGCTTATTTCAGGATGCCCTGTACCCCACAGATAAGCCAAACTGAACTAACCCTGTTCGCCGACAGGTCAAAGCCGCGCGTCCACGACTAGGAGGGGGCGTAACCCCCGGGCTATGCGCTTCTTAGCAACTTCTGGTGCCGTCCTATAATAATTTTCGCCTACATAATTTGAAAAATTTATCCATAACGGGTCCAACCGAAGAAAGGTAACTTTTTTACGGCCAATACCAGCCTCTGTTACTTCTGGAACAGTTTCTAGTCTAATTTTCTAAAATATACCTAGCCAATTCCCTACCAAACTACCTGAGCCTTTAACTCAATATCCAGGGACTCAAACCCAACATTATTACGTTCATATTTCTTCAACTTCATTAAATACTCTTAAGCAACTTTAACTGCATAACACACGGTGATTCTCATCAAAATCAAAACAGACACTCTACCAGTAATTTCAGTGAGTAGACTTTAATTTAGTCATATCCAATTTGGCACACTTTGGAAATAATTCAACAGGTAGTGCCTTACCTTTAGATAAGCCGGCTTTTGTCCACTCACATCAGACCACTGGCTCGTGCCTGTCCGTTCGACAACATCGGACCGTCCATACTTTTAAATTCCACCCCAATACCACAGGACGAGCCCCCAAAATGTTAAGGTTCAAAATATTGGGGATGGAGACAAGAGAAAAAAACACAATAACAACACTGGTCCGGCCGGGTTGAGTCAAACGATGATTTTAATGATCACACGCGTGGGAGATGGACACTGATGCAGACAGCCTCAAAATCTCAAAATGGTGGAGCATTGCTCAAACTTTTATAGCCTCTGGTGCCTCCACCTTATCATACAAAGCCTAAACATTCACATGCTCTCTCTCACACAGCGCCTGAGCTACGACCTTGGCTCCCTGTTTATCTGCTCCTGCTGAAATGGGGCAGAAAACTCCAGCACACTCTGTTCTCTTCTACTCAGACAAATTAGACAATAACCTTCTGCGAACAGTATTTCTTATAACTCAGCAGTATAATGCATCATAAAACAATATCATTCATTCACAACAAGTCAGCAATTTAATGTAATGCAAATCAGTTTAACTAATGTAATAGTTATCAGCTTCTTCTAATTCAGGAGAATAATGCAAACTAAAACTACATAATAATTCACAATCTTTAATTCGGGGTATAACATGGCATAAAATAATATTAGAATCTAACAATCTTCAGTCTAATCTCAACATACTTTTGACAGGTCCATTAAACACTAGACATTTAGAATCCTTTAGTGATATAAGTTTGCCCATGGTAGAATACTACATGTAGTTATTTGCATTAGGAAATGTTTAACCATATATACCTAAAGGCACATAATTAATGATGTGTGATCTTTTAGCAGACTGCACTGAGGAATGCACTCTGTCCCAGTTTAAGTGCCTTGTTTACATATAGATGAACTGTTGGATTTTCCAAACCAGCAGGCCAAAAGAAATGCCCTGGGGTCGCAGCAAGAGGAGATGAAGTTTTAAAACAAAGGGCATTGCAAAAACAGGATCCTTTGTATAATATCACTACAAAACAATATCCTGTAAATGCTAACCGTAGTGCTAAAATTCACAACAAATATACATTGTCTCGTGGCTACACGAACAGCTGGAAAACTCTACTAAGCATCACCCAATGTACATAGCTAAGTATATGATAAGTTACAACCATAGAACAAACAAATACAAGGCACTTACTTATCATTCACGCACATGCACTACACATGTTCAGTACAACAGCCCAGCTCCACCAGCGCTATCACGGTGAACCAGCGCAAACACAAACAAAGGATGGGAGGAATGTACCATCTTAGCAGTGGTTAGAGGGGGTCCGTGGAACAGTCTATATACACAAATCACAGGGGTTTTATACACTTGGACTCAGTGTTGGGAAGGTTACTTTTAAAAGGTATTCCATTACAGAATACAGAATACATGCCCCAAAATGTATTCTCTAACGTATTCCGTTACGTTACTCAATGACAGTAAGGTATTCTGAATACTTTGGATTAATTAATATATTATCATGCTTTTTACAACAACCCGAATGTACTATTGCTGTGTGATTTATTACTATTACTGAAGGTCCGCGACTCCGAACTGTAGTAAAGGGACCTCTGACTAATACGGCGGGGTCCCTGTCGGCTCGTAGCCGAAAAATAGCTTTACTTTGTTGTGTGGGTCAACTTTTCTTGCGAGAGACAGAGAGAAGTACGGAGCCCCTCTGATGACATGGTACAAAAAATAAATAAATTGTGGCCACGAAATATCATTTCGAGGCCACGAAATAGGTATAACGTGCCCACGAAATACTTATTTGTGGCCACGAAATACTATTTCGAGGGCACGAAACAGGTATAACGTGCCCACAAAATACTTATTTGTGGCCACGAATTGGGTATAACGTGGCAACGAATTACGCATTTGTGGCCACGAAATAGATAACGTGCGCACATCTTATTGATAGAATTCCTGGACAGCTGCGTAGAGACACAAGCATAAAAGTAGGCTAAATACACCATGGACAGAGACAGTCTGATTGAGTTTTATTTCAGGCTGGGAATGAGCTACAAATGCATTTTGAAAAGCCTGGCAATGCAAGGAACCATCATTACGGAGAGACATTTAAACCGGATATTGAGAGCCAAGTCGCTTTACAGACGTAAGTACGACCTGGACGCCGGGATAGATTTTATTGTGAACCAACTGCAAGGGCCTGGGAAGGATCACGGTTATCGGTGGATGTTTACAAAGTGCAAACAACACGGCATTGCGATCAGGAAAGAAGACGTCAGGATCCTCATCTCTTTACTGGACCCAGTAGGTTCCCAGGTTTGCCAGACCAGACGTCTCAGAAGGAGGCAATATTTTGCTCAGGGGCCTAACTTTGTGTGGCACATAGACTCTTATGACAAACTAAAGCCATATGGGATATGTATTACAGTTTTTGCCCACTGCTTGAACACATTTTGCAAAACCCCGCTCGCTGTGCCAAAACTGTACACACAAGTACACATGACACAACACTGGGAAATATACCATTCACATCTGTGCCAAATTAAAACTCTACTCCCAAAACCTAAACTCTGGTGTCAAAACCTAACATTCCTTTGTCAAAATGTAACTCTGTTGACAAAATGACACATACTTGCATCATATGCAAACACTTACAGATCAGGGGGAACACACTAGTCTTCTGTACATAAAACACTGCAGTCCTTGATTTCCATTGTTTATTCAGAAGGCACATTTACAGGAGACACATTCCCAAACAACCAAAAACGCAAATAGACCTACTCAATATTGTACATTGCAGTACCATGAATTCAGATAAAGCAAAAAAAACAACAACAACACAATAGTACTGCAATAGAAAAAACACCTCAGCGTAGCCATTTCAAGAACTTTGCAAGCATGGATGGAGGGAGAGGAAGAGGATATTTATCCCGGTGCCTAGCGGGAGAGGACATTGCTTGCGATGTTGATGAGGTCCTGTGGCCAGACCCCAACAGACGGCGGGATCCATGAGCCCACTTATGCACAATTGTCATGGTTTTTTGTGTTCACAGTATAGGCTTTTTGTAGTTGGCTAATTGGTGTTCGGTTTTGCAAGTAGGTGCCTTCAGGTGTGTATTTGAGTGGTTGCAATTACCCGATGTGTTTTGTATTTTGGATACATGTGTTTTCCGAATGGCACCCTGAGATTTCATTTTGTGAGCGAAGTGTCTTATGTATGAAATAGAGTGTAGCATGCAGGACCATGTGTGTTGCATGAGGGAGTAGGTGTGTTGCATGATTGGTACTGGGGTGCAAAGCAGCGCTTTTGTTTAAGGTAGGGGTACATGTGTTTGAGGTATGGTAACAACAGCTTCACGTTGTGTTACTTTAGTCTAAGCATGGGTTTATAGTGTTCAAGCAACGGGCAAAAACTGTAATATAGAACATGCTTAATCAGTTGGAATATGGTATTTGTAATGGTGTTGTACTTATGTATGTATATACAGTAGACAGCACTCAGCAATCTTCCAGTTTGTAGAACTGTTACTGTATGCTATATTGGAAATATTTGTTACTCTTCCTGTAGTAAAAAAGTATTAGAATGTTAAAATTAGTAATTTATTTTGGCACTAGCCAAAAACACAGTAACAATGTGTGCAGCAGGAACAGATGCACTTCTATGTTTAGTGTACGGATTCCTACCAGGTGAAGCACTGAAAATGTTATTTAAATATGTATATGTATTTTCAACTGGTGTTGTTTTGTGGTCTCATTCCCCAACCAATTTGTTGCCTTATTTTGTCCCCAACACTCACCGCTGCTTCTGCAAAATCAGAGTGCTAAGTGCTGTCTACTACAGGTAACTCCACTTTAAAAAACCTGAACATTCCCTTTAGCTTACTATTTTAATTGGGGGGAGAAACTAAGAAAGCACTTACTGACCAGATGAAAAAAAAGGCTGCACATGAAAAAGGCACAACGGGCTACACTGTTAAGAGAACTTAACCACCCAGTCTATTGAACATTCACATTCATTCCTTCATGTTACTGTTAACTACACCCGTGTTTCTATGAACTGTTAGGGTGGAAAACCTAAAACGTGTAGGGCAGAGTGCCTTGAGGACCAAGGTTGGGTAACACTGACCTACACCACATCCATCACCCACATAGAGCTTGCGAGAATGCTGTTAAATTCACTGCGAAAGTCTGGATAGCTGTGATAACCAAGGGGCAGCTTTAGTACACATCCACATGTGTGGGATTGTGGTCTGCGGAGGAAATCTGTAGTTTCTATGAACTCAATTAGTATGGCTTTATCCAACAGATTGGATCCTGTACAGAACCGCAGGAAAAGCTGAAGATAATTGAAATCAATTTCTCCAATGTACCTTTTCAGGTAACGAGAAACTGTTGACTGGGCAGCTGTCATCTCCTCTGGAAAGATTAGAAGCTCCTTCACTGTTTTTACAGTCGGTTTTTTTTCTGCTATGAAATGATGCAGTCCTTCTGGTGGGAGTAAACCAGCTACAGAACCCACAACGGGACGCCAGCACTTGATTACAAACATTGGGGCCTGAATAAGTACTTTGTGTCCTATCTGTGCCAAAACAGGGAGCAGTGTGTCCTTGGTAGGAACCTGCTTGCACTCATGTGCATCAAGTACTTCCAGCAATTCATCTGTATCCACTGAATTGAAGTCATCCAAAGCCTTCAGGAGAACAGATCGCTCTTCTTGTGAGACGTACAAAAGAAAGGAATCTTTTAAACTACTGGTTGTTGAGCCGTACAATATCTCCTCCAGAAAGGGTATTGCAAGCTTCACTGGGAAGTAACCAGCTTGCTTCCACCCTACAACAAACACTCTAGCTATAGCCTGCCATTCTTCACACTGAAAGTCATGCTGGATGAATGGGACTTTCACCTCAACTCCCAATGTGCAGCTGTCATAGAAATCCATCCAAAATTCTGTCAGGCAGTCCCGCAAAACACCACTTCCTTCCCCCTGTTCAAGCTCTCCATTTGGTAACAACATTTTGATATTGACCTCAGATGAAATAATGTTTGAGTCCTTAAAGGCACTGATCAAATCAGTAAGACAATGACCTCTTCTAACAGTTAGTATTACGGGACAAGATCGTGGTTCAGGGGGTGCTTGGTCAGGAATATTGGCCTCTCCTGTCAGCCCCGGTGAGAGAGACAATGTGTGATGAGGTGGATCAGACTCTTTTTCTGTAAACAGTGTTTCAGGGTTTAGTTCAACCACACTAATATCCACCCTGTTATCCCCACTAATAATAACAACTGCATCAGAATCTTCACTTTCACCTACATTTGGCAGACCATCCCATGGTAATGTGTCATTCAGTTCCAAATATCCACTTATGGAAGCTCCATCATTAATTACAAAGTTTGATGGTTCTGAATTTATGTTTTCCACCAACAGATCATCAGCGGCCTGATTAGGTTCATTGCCAGTGAGATCTACCACAGAGGGCTGGGTTATTGCATGATCGGCCTCTACGTCTTGGGGCTGCTGTTGTGTTTTCTTTCTGGTACACAGATAAAGTCGCAGAATTTTGACTTTACTTTGCTTATACAACTCATCAACTGTACTGGAAGCATCCACATGCATCTGTGAGCTCTCAATATGAGTTGAATAGTGTGAAAGACTTTTGGTTTTTTTTGAGGTGCCATTGGGGAAAAACAGATTTTCAGCCATAAGTTTGATATTTGACACTGTTTCATTTTTATCTACAGATAAATGCCTTGTTCCACCACCACTTACAGACTTCACCTGTTTGAACCCACCCTTCGACTCATCAAAATCCATCCAGCCAACCTCAATTCGTCTAACTGTTCGTTTTGCATTTGTATTTTCTGCCCACTGAGACAATTTCTTTTTAGGAGGCATTCCCTCAGCTCCTGTCAGTCTTTGTCGTAGCCTTGAGAGTATAGATTCTTTCCTGGATGGTGACGTCCGTGACAGTGTTGCTTGTCTGCAGAAGGCCACAGTGGAGACTCTATCGCCAACTTTGGGGATGTACTTTGCCAGGTCACTGTCTGTCATTAAGGGAATGACAGTTTCATCAATCTGAAAAATATAAATAACAAATTAATAAAATTGTCAATATTAAAAAACCAATGAATACATACAACTGCATATTTTAGAGTTGTTTTTTGCTATCTACTTTTGATAACAGATACTTTTGGTAATGTGGTACACATTTGTCCAACATAAGATGAACAAAAATTGCTTTTAAAATTACTCTTTAAACATATCACGTCATTAATTAATGTCACTGATTAAACACAAATATGAAATTCAATAAATTCTTTTAGAATGTGCATAGTAAATTGTGGATTGCGGCTCTCCGTTCAAAAACAAACACACAGACACACACGCACGCACACAGCAACAGCTGCAGTGGCTTACATTCTCATCTTCAAGTTTCTTGATCACATCTTCTTCAACTTTGCGCTCTGTTAAGAATTCTCGCAGCCGAGTATCCATAGCTGACCTCTAAACCACATGAAAATGAAATTAGTATTTTTACACTCAGTTATAAATTTTATGTAGCAGATTTTTACATGATAGCCTACCTATAAAATCACTTTATCTATGGCAAATCAGAATTTGATAATGATTGTTTTATTACTTAGATATTATCTATGGTAATGAGGAATGGAGCGATTGTCTACTTGGAGTTTAAGTAGTTCAGCATGAGCAATGACAACCTGCATCAATACAAAATCATTCCGATCACTGTATGCTTTATTAGTTCCCTTGGCAACGTGATAACCGCAGTGAGCTACTGTAACTGCAAGGCTTCATCCGATAATGCGTTGAAAGCTACGGCTCATTTAGCATGTATTACCTTAACAAGTGTGACTCACATGATGCTACTTTCAAAGGAGATGTTCAGCAAAAAAAAGGCAATTTTAAGATGCTTTCCATCTAAAACTGTTATTATTGTCCAGACCAGATTAGTTGCACCAGCTAGTATGGTGATGTGGCCAGGGTAAAAGAGAGACACCTTCGTGACACAGAGAACTAAGGTTTTATGTTGAACATACCTCGTTTATTAGTAGCCTTCAGCCTTGCTCTACTTTGAAAGTGTGCTGCGGGGCCGCCGCACGTCCTACAGTTAAAAATGAGTTTACGGCTACATATTAGCACAACAAAACAACGTGTACTAACAACATGAGGATACAACATTTGAAACGTCAGCAGATACCATTTAGAACATAGTAACAATATAGGTCTGAATAAATAACTGCCGAATTGCGGGATAACAATATGAAATAAATATAAAATATAATACACTCACCTTAAGGACATCACCAACAGCAAGGACTCCGTACTAGGGCTGACGCAGGTTCTAGTGAATGTGCCCTGGGATAATATATATATATATCATCAAGTGTTTCGTGGCCACAAATAAGTATTTCGTGGGCACGTTATACCTATTTCGTGGCCACAATTTATTTATTTTTTGTACCATGTCATCAGAGGGGCTCCGTAGAGAAGAGTTGAAAGGCTGCTCAGACGGAACTTATTGTTTTCGGAGGAAAACACGAACACGGTGTACAGTCGAGTCTTAATAGCTTACTTACAACTGGGCTCGTCAGGCACTCTTCTTGGCTGCAGTGGTTATTATTATATTTACATGCTTCCAGCTCCCGTTTTTCCTCGATGACAGCTCGTACCTTTCCACTCCCCTTTTTCTCCCTCCTCACGCTCACAGACCCATAACGTGTATGGCAGTCCATTCTCCCTGCAACACGGACTACACTGCCCATGATGCTACATTCTTTAGAGCTACGCTTGTAGCATTCTGCCTGTTAGCTTAGCACAACAACAACAACAACGAAAAGGCGCTCTCTCACCCAGGAAACACACAGTCGCAGAGAGAGAGAGTGTCGCCCTGTAACCATGGCAACTGTAACGCTGCCGCCTGGAACAACAGAACGTAGCTGTCAAACAAAACCCAAACAGTCCTGACCCGCGACAAAATGAAACAGGAAAGTACCGCAGTGTAATCCATTTCTTTCAACAAAGTAACTGTATTCTGAATACCACCTTTTTAAACGGTAACTGTAATGGAATACAGTTACTCATATTTTGTATTTTAAATATGTAACGGCGGTACATGTATTCCGTTACTCCCCAACACTGCTTGGACTACATCGTGAAGCTCATTGAGAGAAGGCCAGACTGCAGTGCAGTCAACAAAGCAAACCGTGACTGAGGAGTCTATGATATAAGGCATATTTAGAATTATGTATTTTTTTCTTTGCTACATAATTCCATATATCTAGCTTAGCATATATATATATATATATATATATTAGGGGTGCAACGATATTCGTATCGATATTGAACCGTTCGATACAGTGCTTTCAGTTCGGTACGCATATGTATCGAACAATACAACATTTGTAATTTATTTTATCAACTTTCCTTCCGACGATGCTGTCTGTGTTGAGCGCTCAGTGAATCTGTGTTCGACTACTCCGCCTAGGCTGCACTGTCGAGCGCAGATCCACTGAGCGCTCAACACAGACAGCATAGTCAGAAGGAAGAGAGCAGGGCAAGCTAGCGAGACAGAAGTTAAGCTCTACTTGCAACAGGCAAATTGAACCTCATTCAGATCTGGCGTTTGGAATTATTTTGGTTTTCATGTGACGTATGACCCTGAAGGTAAGCGAGTCATGGACTAAAGTAAAACAGTATGTTGGATGTGCCATGCAATGCTCATTTACATGGGTGGGAACTAGTGTGTTAGCGCAGTTAGCTCGTTAACGTGTTTGCCGTCTAGCCCCATGCACGGAGCGATCGGCGGTAGCTCGTTAACGGAGATTTGCCGTGTTGTGGCGTTAAGGTCATTTCAACGAGATTAACCTGAAAGCACTAGTGGGAACACAATGAATATGACTGCACATTTACGCCGACATCATCCTAGTGCAAAGACAAAAACAACAAGCATGCTACTAACTTTAGCCGAGTCATTTAGACAGCTGTTAGCACATGATTCTCCTTATGCTGCTGAGAATATAGCCCAGAAGAAGCGGATAGTATAGCTTTTATTTTGGAAAGAGCCATTTCTCTGTAATAAACTCTCTTTTCCAAAGATGAGTGATTCCTCAATCAGATACAGGGCTTGCAATATCGCTAGCCCGACGTCCCGGAGCTAGCGATTTTTTCAGTCGGGCTACCAAAATCTATCTCTTCCCTGCCCGTCGGGCTATTGTAGGAAAAATATATGTCAATGCTTTTGCATTCTTTCAGAAATGTAGCTGGGTAATTATGTCATTGGCATCGGTGAGCCACTGTCAATATGTGACATATTGAAGTCGCGTTTGAATTTGCGCTTGTTTTTTTTGCTTTCACTTTGCAATCGTGCGAACTGTGTATAGAGAGCGACAGCACTGATCTGTGAGTGATGATAATTTGTGCACCAATTCCTCTGACATCGTCTTATTAATCGTTAGCTTACTATGCAAACATGACAAGTGAAATCTCCCGCAGCTTAAACATGTGAGAGGTTGATCGCGCAGAGAATCGCTGAGCTTATGTGAGTGAGCGTGTAAAAGCATTTCAGTTCTGCTGAGCCAAATAAGACAGGTCAGGGTGAAGAAGTGACAGCCAAAGAAAAGCTTACCACAAAACGGAGAAGTTATGACAAATCAGACTATAAGGCAAAAAGAAAGTGCAGCTTTATGGTTTCATGGACAAAAGAATTTCTGTGGCTGCAATATGATGAGCTAAATAACCAGGGCTGCACATAAGTGGTCCGCAGGTGCGCATTCGCTGTCAAAATAAAAAACACGCACAAGGGTTAGGGTTAAATTTAAAAACTGTACTTTTGAGTTAAAATATATATTTATAATTTTAATAAATGACAAATTAAAAATGCATGAACATTTTTTTGTATCGAAAAAATATCGAACCGTGACACCAAAGTATCGAACCGAACCGAACCGTGAATTTTGTGTATCGTTGCACCCCTAATATATATATATATATATATATATATATATATATATATATATATGACCCAAAATGCAGGACTCTGGTCCAGAAAGTTAAATAATGCACAGTGGTGGTGATAGTAGTTGTGTAGTCTGTGTATAGAAGAAAGTCCTTGGATAGCAGACAATTAACTGTCAAACTGTGTCCTCAGCAGTGTTGGGCAAGTTACTTTGAAAAAGTAATTAATTATAGTTACTAGTTACTTCTTCAAAAATAGTAACTGAGTTACAATATTCTAAAAGTAATTAATACTTGAAAAGTAACAATTGCGTTACTTTAAAAAAACGTTTAACCCTCTGGGGTCCATTTTTAACTACTTTTGATTTTCCCTCCACATTTTACCTTTAAAAACTATTTACTTTGCCTTGTTTGGTCCTTTTCAGCACAACCTCACGTGTCTGAATTTACAGTTATGTTTTCGTTTTGACATACTGTATTAACACAATTAATCTAAAATCAGACAAAAAACATAAAATCAGAGTTGAAAAAGTTATATATTTTACTGTAACAACCACAAACATGTTTATTGAATCATATTTCATAACTTTAAATGCAAATATAACTTGTCAATTTTAAAATCCTATGCACAAGTTTTGCAAACAACACAGTTATTTGCACCCATTTACCTTTTACCTTGATTTTTTAAAATAACCATTTCAAACTATTTACAGAACAATCAGCTGTTCTGCATTCAATAAGATGCCACAAAAATTATTTGTGCCACTCCAAAAACATAATTTCTGTCCACTTTAACCCTTTAAGACCTACCATAGAACCAAGTCCGCCAGAGCTTATATTATATTTTTACATGCTGTGGAGCCATTTTTGGGAGCATTTCAAGTTGCTATACATCAATACAACCATTATAGCCCAAACTTTAATAATATGTCTGCATTAGGTGCATAGTAATTACATAAATTGCAAAAAAGTGCAATAAACTACAAAAAAATTGAAAATCGTTTTTGTTTTTTTAACATATATTTCTAGTTAGAGAAATTTAAGAGGCTTATCCCTCAAAACTGTAAATACAAAAAAGTTGCACAAACTAGTTTCCCACCACAGGAAATTTATTTTGAGTGTCTTCATAGTTTTATTTTTGAAATACACCAATTTTTATATACTGCAGGAAAAACGAAAATAAATATTATAGTGCAAATTTGCAAAATAACAGCATATGCATCAAAATAAACTATTTCCAGCAGTGCAATATGAGTCCTAAGCATCCCAGAAACAACACAGAAAGTCATAAACTCAAACATAACTTTTTAAAACACAAGTATAGGCTAATAAGGCCCCGATCGTAAAAAACTACATTTCCGCAAAATGACGTCACTTCCGGTTTCGGGCAGGTCATGCGGTCATGTGATAGTTCGCGCTGATGGACGTAGGAAGTGTTACAAACAGCTGATCGGATCGGCGAAGCGTGTTTCTGGAATATCATGTTTTTGTTGCTGCAAGTGATTTTTATGCAGTTTTTGCAAAGCTATATGTGGAAGGAAACTGTGACCTAGGACAAGCTGATGGCATAAGATGTAAGTACAACTCCTCCAGTTTCATATGCAAAAAAAATGATTGCGCTAGCTTACGTGGTTGCAGAGCTACCGGGATTTAAAAATAGTTACGCAAAACAGAGCGTGCCCGCTCCGATCGGCTGTAAAGGGTTAAAGGAGAACATCACAGCCTGATACCTGCAGGTCTGACAGCAGCAGGTGTATAACTCCTGTTTTATACTTGGAGACAGCAGTCGCCTCATTGTTCTGACACAACACAAAACTATCCACAACACTACACACTAACTACACACTCCAAACACGCTAAACGTCACAAATCTCTCACATCTCAAAACTCGCGCTCTCTCTTTTTCTGCTGTCTTTCTCTCTCTCTCTCTCGCCCTCACTCCTAAAACTTGCCCTGTTTTTCTTTCTCTCTCTCATAAGCAGAGGTCTCGCTGCGCTGTCAGACAGTAAACGTGACGAAACTATTGAGGAAAAACGCTGCGTATATATTGTTTATCATGACTCTGGTTTTACGTGGCCTATCAACACAATTTAAAAACTGGTATATATCACCTTGTTGCTTTGTCTTTAAGTGGTCATGTGATTGGATTACCACGACTACTTTATTCTTCCTCAGTCAAACAGCAGCACTCATGCGTTTGTTTTGCCCCCTTAGCTCCAGGTGTTGTGCTGGGCCCTATTTCAGGAAGCCGGTTTAGTGGAAAAACTGAGTAAGTATACCCTGAGTTAACGAAAACTCTGGGTTTTCGGTTTCACAAAGCGAGTTCAGCTGAAGCCTGAGTGAGTCACTATGACGACACACTCCGTGAAGCTAACCTGCCCCCTAGTAGGTTTACTACAACTAACCCTGACTGTCTCCGCCCCTTTGTCGGAAACCTGACAGTAGGAAGTGTCGGACATGGCGTGCCCCTTCCTTGAAGAGCCAGTAGATCGTGAAGCCCAAATTCTCCGCAGAGCTCTCCGCCGGGAGAGAGTGATCAGAGCGCGTTTGGACATTTTATCATTTCCTGATGATTTTCTGTGTGAACGTTACCGTTTCTCAGCACAATCTATAAGTTATTTGGATAACATCCTCAGGCCATATATTACGCATGTGACACATCGCGGACATTCTCTCAGTTCTGTACATATTATTTGTATTGCACTTCGGTTTTTTGCAAACGGGAGCTTTCTGTATAATATTGATGACGCTGAGCACGTTTCCAAGGCTACCATCTGTCGGGCAGTCAGGAATGTTACAGTTGCACTGAAACGTCTCCTGTACTGGTTTGTGGTGTTCCCCGGTCATAGACCCACAAGATTCATCAAAGAGGGATTCCACAAAATTGCAGGTAGCAGGATGAACAAAACTTAATTCATGATGTGGTGATACTTGAACTACTACTTAAATTTTACATTTATTTTCAGGGTTCCCAGGCGTGATTGGCTGTACAGATGGCACTCACATTCCAATCATTGCTCCTTCAGTAAATGAAGGAGACTATGTGAACAGGAAGTCTTTCCACAGCATTAATGTACAGGTACATAGTTCCCTGTAGCATTTCAAACTAACAAATTATTTCATTATAGTAATGGATGCTAATTTGTGTTCTCTGCACTGTGAAGATCATATGTGATGCTGCCAACATTATCACTAATGTGGAAGCCAAGTGGCCAGGCTCTGTCCATGACTCACAAATATTCCGTGAATGTACACTGAGCACAAAATTTGGACATGGTGAGTTGAGAATACTTTAAAATATATAAAGACCAATTGCTTCAGGGACATTTGAACTGAAGTGTATCCTTCTGTCTTAGGAGAGTTCACTGGCTACTTGCTTGGTGATAGGGGGTATCCATGTTTACCCTATTTGCTTACCCCTTACCCTGACCCGGGCCCACAGCAGCGATATAATCTGGCTAATTGCAGGACAAGAGCCAGAATTGAAATGACTATCGGAATGCTTAAGGCCCGGTTCCAGTGCCTGCAAAGACTCAGGGTCACCCCAGAAAGGGCATGTGACATTATTGTGGCATGTGTGATTCTTCACAACATTGCCACAATTAGAGGAGAACACTGTCCTTCTGAACCAAACATCAGCAGTGATCCAAACCATGAACATCCTGACCCTCCCACGGACATACAAGATGGGAGCGCAGTCAGAGACACCATATGTCACAATCATTTCTTTTGACCCATCACCTCAACATGTTGAAAGAAGAATAAACAGATTTTTTGTTCAACTGGCTTTATTGGTCGCCTGTATTTCAAGGTTCAAGGTTCAAGGTTCTTTATTTGTCACATGCATAGTTATACAAGTATAACACACAGTGAAATGTGGCCTGACACGCTCCTCGACATGTGCAAAAATTTGGGGGGGGGGGGGGGGGGGGGGGGGTTGTAGAGGAAGAACATTATATATATATATTAGGGGTGCAACGATACACAAAATTCACGGTTCGGTTCGGTTCGATACTTTGGTGTCACGGTTCGATATTTTTTCGATACAAAAAAAATGTTCATGCCTTTTTAATTTGTCATTTATTAAAATTATAAATATATATTTTAACTCAAAAGTACAGTTTTTAAATTTAACCCTAACCCTTGTGCGTGTTTTTTATTTTGACAGCGAATGCGCACCTGCGGACCACTTATGTGCAGCCCTGGTTATATAGCTCGTCATATTGCAGCCACAGAAATTCTTTTGTCCATGAAACCATAAAGCTGCACTTTCTTTTTGCCTTATAGTCTGATTTGTCATAACTTCTCCGTTTTGTGGTAAGCTTTTCTTTGGCTGTCACTTCTTCACCCTGACCTGTCTTATTTGGCTCAGCAGAACTGAAATGCTTTTACACACGGACTCACATAAGCTCAGCGATTCTCTGCGCGATCAACCTCTCACATGTTTAAGCTGCAGGAGATTTCACTTGTCATGTTTGCATAGTAAGCTAACGATTAATAAGACGATGTCAGAGGAATTGGTGCACAAATTATCATCACTCACAGATCAGTGCTGTCGCTCTCTATACACAGTTCGCGCGATTGCAAAGTGAAAGCAAAAAAACAAGCGCAAATTCAAACGTGATTTCAATATGTCACATATTGACAGTGGCTCACCGATGCCAATGACATAATTACCCAGCTACATTTCTGAAAGAATGCAAAAGCATTGACATATATTTTTCCTTCCTACAATAGCCCGACGGGCAGGGCAGAGATAGATTTTGGTAGCCCGACTGAAAAAAATCGCTAGCTCCAGGACGTCGGGCTAGCGATATTGCAAGCCCTGTATCTGATTGAGGAATCACTCATCTTTGGAAAAGAGAGTTTATTACAGAGAAATGTCTCTGTCCAAAATAAAAGCTATACTATCCGCTTCTTCTGGGCTATATTCTCAGCAGCATAAGGAGAATCATGTGCTAACAGCTGTCTAAATGACTCGGCTAAAGTTAGTAGCATGCTTGTTGTTTTGGTCTTTGCACTAGGATGATGTCTGCGTAAATGTGCAGTCATATTCGTTGTGTTCCCACTAGTGCTTTCAGGTTAATCTCGTTGAAATGACCTTAACGCCACAACACGGCAAATCTCCGTTAACGAGCTACCGCCGATCGCCCCGTGTGTGGGGCTAGACGGCCAACACGTTAACGAGCTAACTGCGCTAACACACTAGTTCCCACTGTAAAATTATGATATTATTTTATGCCATGTTATACCCCTAATTAAAGATTGTGAATTATTATGTAGTTTTAGTTTGCATTATTCTCCTGAATTAGAAGAAGCTGATAACTATTGCATTAGTTAAACTGATTTGCATTACATTAAATTGCTGACTTGTTGTGAATGAATGATATTGTTTTATGATGCATTATATTGCTGAGTTATAAGAAATACTGTTCGCAGAAGGTTATTGTCTAATTTGTCTGAGTAGAAGAGAACAGAGTGTGCTGGAGTTTTCTGCCCCATTTCAGCAGGAGCAGATAAACAGGGAGCCAAGGTCGTAGCTTAGGCGCTGTGTGAGAGAGAGCATGTGAATGTTTAGGCTTTTTATGATAAGGTGGAGGCACCAGAGGTTATAAAAGTTTGAGCAATGCTCCACCATTTTGAGATTTTGAGGCTGTCTGCATCAGTGTCCATCTCCCACGTGTGTGATCATTAAATCATCGTTTGACTCAACCCGGCCGGACCCGTGTTGTTATTGTGGTTTTTTCTCTTGTCTCCATCCCCAATATTTTGAACCTTAACAGCTTGGGGGCTCGTCCTGTGGTATTGGGGTGGAATTTAAAAGTTTGGACGGTCCGAGGTTGTCGAACGGACAGGCACGAGCCAGTGGTCTGATTTGAGTGGACAAAAGCCGGCTTATCTAAAGGTAAGGCACTACCTGTTGAATTATTTCCAAAATGTGCCAAATTGGATATGACTAAATTAAAGTCTACTCACTGAAATTACTGGTAGAGTGTCTGTTTTGATTTTGATGAGAATCACCGTGTGTTATGCAGTTAAAGTTGCTTAAGAGTATTTAATGAAGTTGAAGAAATATGAAACTGTTCCCAGAAGTAACAGAGAATGTTGGGTTTGAGTCCCTGGATATTGAGCTGAAGGCTCAGGTAGTTTGGTAGGGAAATTAGGACAGAAACTGTTCCCAGAAGTAACAGAGACTGGTTAATAGTTTTACAAATTAGGTCAGAAACTGTTCCCAGAAGTAACAGAGACTGTTTAATTGGTCGTAAAAAAGTTATCTTTCTTCGGTGAGACCCGTTATGGTAAAATTTCTCAAAATCGGTTAGGTGAAAATTATTATAGGACGGCAGCCCAGAAGTCTGCTAAGAAGCACATAGCCCGGGGGTTACGCCCCCTCCTGGCCGCGGACGCGCGGTCTTGACCTGTCGGCGAACAGGGGTAGTTCAGTTTGGCTTTAACTGTGGGGTACAGGGCATCCCGAAATAAGCTAGGAGTTAGAATCTCCTCACCGTTTTAAATGGTGTCATGTGCTTGTTTGGACAAAGTTAAATTGAGTTAGGGATTTAGAAGTTAGGTCAGAAACTGTTCCCAGAAGTAACAGATACTGTTTGATTGACTACAAAAAAGTTGGACTTTCTTCGGTGAGACCCGTTATTTTAAATTTGTCGAAATTTGTTAGGTGCTGAATCTGTCAGGCCTGTCAGTGATTGTGAATATAAGACGTCTTTGTAATATAAAATAAAAGAGTTTTGTCTGAGCTTTGTGTGACCCTGTGTGTGACGTGCAGCTGCAGCGCTGCGAGCTATTTTTAGACGGTGTGTGAACATGCAAATGAGCTGTGACGCGCACAGAGGACTTTGCTTCCTGTTTAGCGTGTTTTTGAGTTTTATAATTTTGATTTGCAAACAATGATACATGCCTGTAAGTAAAACGCTGATTTTGCTGATTATGATACTACAAATAAGGTGTTGAATGACTAGGGTGTGAATGATGTTGGAGTTTAAAGCGGAAACTCAGAGAGGAGTGTGTTGGGAGACTGGCATGTAGTCTGCAGTGCAAAGGTGGGCGTCTTGCCTGCTAGTCTATTTAACAGTGATGAAAATGATATTAAATAAATCTCTCAGTGTGTTGATACAGGTGGCTATGGGGCTGGACCAACTGCCCCCACAAGCACGGCGGCCGAAGCAAAATTATAGTAATGGAAACCACACTCAGCAAGAATCAGCAGCTGTGGAAAAGACAGCAGCTAGCAGAGAATTAAAGGAGAAATTAAGAGAAGTTTTACACATAAAATTGCGGCCAACAGACTTGTGGAGGTTGGGAAGGCGCCTGGAGCATCACAACAAGAAGTTGTTTGCATGTTTGCGTTTAGCCCTCTGCACTCAAGGCATTTCCTACACTTTATCAGTCCGGACAGTCACGCCGAACGAAGCTTCTGACCTTCAAAAGGCCGAGTGCCAACTCGTTATAAGCACATTTGCAAGGTGTGTCTGAAAATTATTGAAACCCCTCTTTTTAACAAAAGACAAAAAATTAAAATAACAATCTCATAAGATGAAGATCAGGGACCAACCCAGAAGTCACTGACACTTCACTAATTGTAAACTATTGGTTTAGGAATAAGTGATGGCACTGAACTTTCTATTTCACAAAAGTCAATTTATTTAGGATATCTGAGGAAGTACTGATTTTATTTGGAGACACAAAGGAACATTTGGCACTTCCCTCATCTCACATCTGTTTCATTGTTGTACCCAATCATTCTACAACTGAAATGCCTTGGACTGCTAACCATTTCAGGCAAGTGGAGTGAACCATATTTTGCTAGACTCTCATCAGATTGGGGCTTCCTTTTATTGATCTTTGGAGAGAAGTCTTCATTACTGGTATTATTCAGGTCTTGTTCACATGTTTGTCCCAGGTTTCTCAGCTAAGAGGAGCTTAAACCCCAGATACTGTGAGTTCTTTCACACGTTGAGATCACTGATAACTCTCAGCAACGACGTGATCTCGTAGAAACAATTAGGTGTTATGGATTCAACTATAATTGCGACTCTTATTTTTTCTTTACTGGAAAACATTTCTGCATTTTACCCATATTTTATTTTTAACTCAAAATCAAAATTCCAGATTCTACTACATGTTGGTTTTGCACCAGATAGGACGACAGATTCCAGGTGGCCCTGTGTCTTTCTCTATTACATCTGCCACTGCATCTCGATAATCTTCTCTGTGGCTTTTAGTGGGTCCTGACCCTCTCATATTTTGAAAAATCTATGTTTGAATCTCCCTTAATAATTGTGTTAAGAATTCTCTCCGCCTTTGTCAAAAGTTGGGTATTAGGAAAAAGTGAAATAAATATAAATATAAAGTCCCAATGTGTAGAGCACACATTAATAAATTAGTCATGTTCCCTGTGAAAGTAAATGAGCCTAATTCTTAAAGACCCCTGAAATTATTTACCAGATGTTTATTTTTTGAATAAAATAAAAATCTGAGTTTAACAAAACATTTTAAATGTAAATATCAAGCTTACCTTTCTCTCTTCCATAAAATGTGCTTGTGGGCACGCCAGCCATTTTGAAAAGGTGGGAAAAACAATTGGCAAGGCCACACCCCCACACATGTGACATAATTTTAAAGGTACTGTTGTCCTCTCTAAGAAACATCAGGACTTAGAGGAGTGGCAAGTAGAGTATGAGAGCTACAAGCAAAAAACTAAATGTGTACTACAGTGCGCAAAAATGAATTACTGGGCCATCAGGGGGTCTTGAGGGACATTTATAAAACAAAAAATCCCACAAACCTTAAAAGTGCACTTGAAAAGCTCACACAAGAAGGTTAACCTAGCTTACCTAGAAGACCTCATCAGGGGGAGCACGCTCCCCCTCGTTGAAGAGCTCACCCACTTAACTCGCATCCCAAGAAAATAGCTAACCCCAGATAAGGCAGCGTGATGTATCCCGAGATAACAGGACTGGGACATCTAAATAAAGGTGTGAAACAATCGCCTTCAAAAGGTTATCAATTAACTTTAACCAAAATTAGGACCACTCGGTGCGGCAAGAGTTAATAGTTATTAGTCTCAACACCCAAGGATAATTAGAAGAGCATGACTGATATGATGGAACTGAGATTTTGTTACACTTAACTTTTGCAAAACACAAATAAAACTAAATTGAAACTAAGGATTTTCAGAAAATAAAAACTAGACTAAACTAGCAAAGAATTGGTAAAAACTAATTACAACTGGCAAAAAATTGAAAATCTGGAGTCGAAACTAGATAAAAGATAAAACCTAATGAAAATGGCGAAACGTTTAAAACTCTGGTGCAGAGATTGGCAAATCTGACCAGGAACGTTATAAAATGGATTGTCAGAACAGTCAGCGTTAAAGCCACATTTGACAGTCCATACTAGGGTGGCATTGGACATCTTGGGGGTGGAAAGGGGTTGGTGTGACCAAGGTGTGGTTTGGCTTGTTGTATGTATATTTGAGATCATATGGCTCTGGATGGACCGGTTACCAGGGCATGGAAGGAGGACAGACTCATTAAAGGAGGAGAAGGAACTTGCTGGGATTGGAGATCCTCTGGGTGAGTGGTTGATTAAAAGCATGCATAAAATAGAAGTTATCTGTTGTTATTGATTGGTAATAGATTGATAATTGGCCACATTTACAGCTGTATTGACTTGTTGTGGACGTAGTCGACTTCAGGTTTAAACACTCTCATTAACAGGTTGAAAATAGTGATATTAAAGGAAGAGTATGCAGCGCCACCCTGTCAGACGCCAGTGATGGTGGAGCTCACTGATGAATCAGGTGAGCTGGATTCATGGCTGATTCAAAACTAAGATCCCCCTGCTGTGGTCAGTAAGGGGAGAAAAGGGGGAAATAAAATCAAGAATTAAAGAGGCATTTATAAACGTTTAGGTGTCAAGTGAAACGGGACAAAAGGGGGTGTTATACTGTTATTTTCAATGTCAGCATTATTATTGTATGAGAATCATGCAACAAGCATTGCATCGATGATCATTTATTGAAGCTTTTGACCTTATACTAACATCTGTGTTCCTGTGATTGTTATAACTTCTGATGAATCTTCTATTTACAGGTGTTAGGATAATGATATAATTTTTCATTGCAGGTGTAACCATGATCATTTTTATACATATTGCAACTTGTTGCTCATTGTAGAGTTGTGCTCAAGTTAATAAGGGTTAAAAGCTACAGTCAGCGCGAATGTCTGACTGATCTATTGAGGGGAAAGGCTTCGAGCATAGAAGGCCGCACGCGCTTACAAAACACTGATATCATGTTATTCTTTGTGATCTTTTCTTAAATTATGTCTTTAAGGTTAGTTTAAATAGTGGCAGTTAATTAAACGAGATTTATTAAAATATTAAATACCTGAGTCAGAACGTTACACGCGGATCACCTTAAGAGTCTGGGAAACTTTGTAGCTGCCTAACCTTTTCTTTTAATGTTCTAGCTCCGTTGATTTGACACATTGGAATGTGTCAAAAAAGGGGGGGAAGGTTGAGCTTTAACATCAAACCAGGATTATTTGAACATTTTATAACTTCATTTGTGTCTTTAATAATTTAGGAATGGTAAAGCTTAAGCTAATAGCGGTCCGAGAAGACGGACCTTTTAGAGAATCAGTGAAAAAGCATAAACTATCACTTTCATGTTTAATCATTACTCATTGAAATGAACTGAATAGCGTTTAGAAGATTTGTTAATTTTTTGTCTTTTGTCAAAAAGAGGGGTTTCAATAATTTTCAGACACACCTTGCAAATGTGCTTATAACGAGTTGGCACTCGGCCTTTTGAAGGTCAGAAGCTTCGTTCGGCGTGACTGTCCGGACTGATAAAGTGTAAGAAATGCCTTGAGTGCGGAGGGCTAAATGCAAACATGCTTACACACACATAAGATATGATTAGAATAAGTCCCTGGGACATTCTGAATGTTTTAGACCAATTCTGAATCACTAGAAGGTCAGTAGATAAGAACATTAGATTATTAGGGTTAGGAAGAGAGGTGTTTTGGTTTTCTGTCTCTTACAGAGAAAGGAACAGACACCAGACGAGGTCACAGAGATGCGAGGATCCTCCGTAGCAGAGTCAGACACAGTGACTGCCGAGACATCAACTGGGTCCAAGGGTCATGGCGTTTGGGCTCCAGCTAGTCACCACAAAAGGATGGATCCCATAAACACAGCAATAACCATGAAGGGGTTGGCGGAAATCCGGGAACACCAGACCAACGAAGTTCGAGAGGCTTTTGGGCAAAAAGGGGACACCTTCCTGTTCCTTTTTCTGGAGAATACACAGATCGTTGTTTGAAATCGGAGCAGAATAATCCCCTGATCTGTGTTACGACTGAAGGGTTGTCTAACCCCTAAGGTTGAAGAATTAAGAGCAGAGGATCACCCAACTGGACGACACTGGTAGCTGCAGCAATAAAATAAAGGTTAAGAGCTCTTCGGACAGAGGTTCTAGTCTACGTCTGAATGGTATAAGGGAACACCAAATAAAGCTGTGGGAGAACAGGGGAGTGTCATCTGGACCTGCTATCCTTGTAGTAATAGTTTGTCTTGCACCTGACTTGCGCAAACACAGAGATCATCTTACATATGGTTTGCCCGTCAGGGGGACAAAGGACCTCAGGAGTGAGAAGAGATGAACCCGGCCACACTGGGCTACAGGGTGTTTGTGAGGTCATTATTCTAATGACCTCATCAGGGGGAATTGTAAAATTATGATATTATTTTATGCCATGTTATACCCCTAATTAAAGATTGTGAATTATTATGTAGTTTTAGTTTGCATTATTCTCCTGAATTAGAAGAAGCTGATAACTATTGCATTAGTTAAACTGATTTGCATTACATTAAATTGCTGACTTGTTGTGAATGAATGATATTGTTTTATGATGCATTATATTGCTGAGTTATAAGAAATACTGTTCGCAGAAGGTTATTGTCTAATTTGTCTGAGTAGAAGAGAACAGAGTGTGCTGGAGTTTTCTGCCCCATTTCAGCAGGAGCAGATAAACAGGGAGCCAAGGTCGTAGCTTAGGCGCTGTGTGAGAGAGAGCATGTGAATGTTTAGGCTTTTTATGATAAGGTGGAGGCACCAGAGGTTATAAAAGTTTGAGCAATGCTCCACCATTTTGAGATTTTGAGGCTGTCTGCATCAGTGTCCATCTCCCACGTGTGTGATCATTAAATCATCGTTTGACTCAACCCGGCCGGACCCGTGTTGTTATTGTGGTTTTTTCTCTTGTCTCCATCCCCAATATTTTGAACCTTAACACCACCAATGTAATTGAGCATTGCATGGCACATCCAACATACTGTTTTACTTTAGTCCATGACTCGCTTACCTTCAGGGTCATACGTCACATGAAAACCAAAATAATTCCAAACGCCAGATCTGAATGAGGGTGGGGGAGGTCCATGTGTCTTGCTAGCTTGCCCTGCGCTCTTCCTTCTGACTATGCTGTCTGTGTTGAGTGCTCAGTGGATCTGCGCTCGACAGTGCAGCCTAGGCGGAGTAGTCGAACGCAGATTCACTGAGCGCTCAACACAGACAGCATCGTCGGAAGGAAAGTTGATAAAATAAATTACAAATGTTGTATTGTTCGATACATATGCGTACCGAACCGAAAGCACTGTATCGAACGGTTCAATATCGATACGAATATCGTTGCACCCCTAATATATATATATATAGTATATACACTGGGTGAATGTGCAGTAGTAGCAGCAAGCAGGTGAATTCTGTACATTAATATGAATAGACATCTGACTATTTTACAGGATAGACAATATAAACATATTTAAAATTAAAGGAATTTGGAATGTACATTGTGCCTTGGTTTAGTGTCTGGAAGAGAGTCCTGTCTCAGTCAATTATAGATGATGTGAGAGGGCGGGTGTGTGTGTTTAGGGCACGGATGGCTTGGGGATAGAAGCTCCTCTTGAGTCTCTCTGTCCTTGCCCGGAAGATGCGGAACCTTCTACCAGATTGCAGAAGTTGGAACAGTTTGTTGCCAGGATGGGACGGGTCCTTCAGTATCTGCGCTGCTCTAGTCCGGCATCTCCTGGTGTAGGTGTCCTGAAGCGGGGGGAGAGCAATCCTGCAGCAGCGTTCTGCTGTACGGATCACTCTCTGGAGAGCTTTTTGGTCCTTCACACAGCTGTTCCCAAACCACGATGTCATGTTCTGTGTGAGGATGCTCTCCACAGCGCCTGTATAGAAAATCCTGAGGATCTTTGGAGAGACCCTGAACTTCCTCAGTTGTCGAAGGTGATACAGGCGCTGCCTAGCCTTTTTGGTCTGGACCTGAATGTGGGCAGCCCATGTCAGGTCTGAGGAGATGTGGACACCAAGATACTTGAAGGACTGCACCCTCTCCACTGGAGCTCCATTGATGATAATGGGCTTGTAGTCTCTGTGCTGACCCCTTCTGAAGTCCACCACCAGCTCCTTGGTCTTGCTGACGTTCAGCTTGAGGTGGTTGTCCTGGCACCACGATGCCAGATTCTTCACTTCATCCATGTAGGCCGCCTCATCGTTGTTGGAGATGGCACCCAACACCACTGTGTCGTCAGCAAACTTCACAATGGTGTTGGAGCCATGGGTGGCCACACAGTCTGAAGTGTAGAGGGAGTAGAGCAGTGGCGAGAGGACACATCCCTGAGGTGCTCCTGTGTTGATGGTGATGCTGTTGGAGAAGCACCTGCCCACCCTCACCACCTGAGTTCTGCCAGTGAGGAAGTCCAACACCCATGCACACAGACGGCTGTTAAGTCCCAGATCCCTGAGCTTTGTGAACAGTCTGCAGGGCACTATTGTGTTAAACGCTGAACTGTAATCAACAAACAGCATTCGCACATAGTTACCCTGTTTCTTGTCCACGTGGCTGAGTGTGGTGTGTAGGACGTGGGCGATGGCATCCTCTGTGGATCTGTTGGATCTGTAGGCAAACTGCAGCGGATCTATGGTGTCTGGGATGGAGGAGGAGATGATGTTCTTCAGCAGCCTCTCAAACACCTTCATTACTACCGAGGTCAGTGCAACTGGCCGGTAATCGTTCAGGGATGAGGGTTTGCTGTTCTTGGGCACAGGGATGATGGTGGATCTTTTGAAGCATGTGGGGACCACAGACTTCGCCAGGGACTCGTTGAAGATGTAAGTGAACACACCTGCTAGCTGGTCAGCACAGCAGCGCAGCAGACGGCCGGTGATGCCATCTGGCCCCGCCGCTTTCCTTGTGTTCACTCTCCTCAGTGCCGCTCGGACGTCATGCTCCGCGATGCTGGTCACCGGTCTCTCACTGATGACGTCACTGTCCTCGGTAGCCAGGCGGTAGATAGCATTAGCCGCCTGGTTAACCTCGAAACGGGCGTAGAACCGATTCAGCTCGTTGGTGAATGCAGAGTCGGCGTTGATCGGCGCAGTGTCCCTGGCTTTGTAGTCCGTAATGGTGCGTAGTCCGTGCCACATACTCCGTGTGTCGCCCTGGTGGAAGCGGGACTCCACACGTTCCCGGTACCGGCGTTTGGCATCTCTCACCGCGCGCCGCACGCCGTATGAGGCCGCTTTGTAGGCGCTCATATCGCCAGTGGCGAGACCCGCGTTGTAGGAGGCGGTCCTGGCGTTTACTGCAGTGCGGATCGATCTGTCCATCCACGGTTTCTGGTTTGGGAATGTGGTGACTCTCGCAGTGGGGATAATCTCCTCCGCTAGCATATTGACGAAGCATACTGCTACTTCCGTAAACTTGTTGATGTCGACTGCGCATGCTCTGAACATGTCCCAGTCGACGTCGTTGAGTGCGTCCTGTAGCGTAGCTTCTGATTGGGCAGTCCACCGTTTTACCTCCCTCGTGGTCACGTCTTCCCTCCGTATGCTTTGTTTATACTGGGGAATGAGGAAGATGGCGTTGTGGTCAGACTTCCCAAAAGCCGGGTGTGAGACAGCTTTGTAGCCCTGCTTTCCTTTCAAATATTTCCTGTACACAAAGTATTACAAGATGTAAACCTCATAAAGTGTCTCTGTTGCTTCCTCCTCTGTAACAGCTGTCAATGTTTCTTCATTATTTTCCTGTAGTAAAGAAATAAACAACATTGCTGTTCTACTGTAAACTCATATAATCTGTGGAGTATTACTCACGACTGCATGTTGGTCTGGCTCAACAGGAGGCTGCACCAGATGCAGTACACCACCACCATCAACTGATAGAATATGAGGTTTATACAGGTCACTTATAACTTACAAGGGACCAAATGGCAATTAACAAACATACCAATCACCTTACACTTCATTGTCATTATGCTCTCAAAGACAACCAAGACTGAGGGAAGGCAAAATCAGTAGGAAAATAACTTCACTACAAAATAATCCATTATGGTAAAGAGTTTATCAAATGAATGAGCAGCACTGCAAAGGTGACTGTGAAGAAAGGATGTATGCACATCATGTATTATTTTGAATTTACCTCTTATGTAGGCACTTGTGTCTTGCGGGGTTATTGACTCAGAGGATGTCCCCGCAGAGATGTCTTCGGCCACAGGGCGCCCACTGTTTTGGCTGAGGGCCAACTGCTCAGCCTCTGTGAGTGGTGGTGGTGGAGGACCCCCACCTGTTTTTCGGGCCTCCGCTTTTTTTCTGTTGGCTATAACGGGCCACATTTGAGCATACAGAGTAAGCAAATATGTACTTGTAATGTGCTCAGATAATTTCAATAAGTGCTTACAGAAAGAAAATTAATGTAGCCTCTAACTGCAATTGATTTACATGGGACAAACAGACCAAGCACTATGGCTCATAATACAATTACACCTTACCTGTTTGGACTATATTTTTATATTTCATTTTTACTTGCTGCCAGGCACGTTTGGGGCCTGTTGGGTTGCACCTGCGCTCACATCACATCACAAAATGAAATGTATAAAATAACAAATAAAATAAGATATGATAAAATAACGTGTTAAATGGGTGGAAATCCCTAGATCAATGTTTAAATTAACACTCACGCATTGACTCTGTCGGCTATGTTTTGCCATGCATGCTCCCTTTCTTTTGCAGCTGTGGCTGTGTTACTTTTTTCCGCGGAATTTGCATGTTATCGGCATATGCTGCCATCAGAATTTCGGCCTCAAGCGCTGTGAAATACATTGACCGCGCCTTCTTTCCCTCCGTCTCCATGGTGACTCGCTTAATCTGTGCTCCGCTTATCAGGGCTTTATGTATCCTCGTCCGCGCGCTTCACTTGGGGTTAAAGCAACTCCGCGTTGATTGAACTACTTGTTATCAGCCTTTCTGAAACCGAATATTCCGAGTTGGACAGTTCGGGGTTACTCAACCCTGAGTATCGTTTTTCACTCTGAGTTTTCTAAACCGGCTTCCTGAAATAGGGCCCTGGACAGTGATCGTCCGCGGGAGAGCACACAGCTGCTTAAAGCTGTAGCGTCCAGATTACTTACGTAGTCAGCTACCTCCATGCAACTGATATAAGATGCGGTAAGCTGAACACAGCTTCAACCGTCTGTTTGTTGAAAAATAGTAACGGACCGCATTTTTTTGTTAGTAACTGTAACGGCGTTGTAACGATAGGAATAGTAATTAGTTAGATTACTCGTTACTGAAAAAGCAACGCCGTTATATGTAATGCCGTTATTCCCATCACTAGTCGTCAGTGCATGTGTGAGTTCAGGGTGGTTATGGCCTTTGAAAATAATTTATTTGTCAGTCTGTGGGCCTTTGTGCTTTGTGCTGATACACCTGCAGCACTTCCCTGAGGGAAGCGGGTTGAACAGGTCAAAACCAGGGTGGGAGCTGTCTTTGATGTTTGCTGCTCTGCTGAAGCAACAGGAGGAATAAATGTCCATCAGGGAGGGGAGAGGGCAGCTGATGATCTCCTGTGCTACCTTGACTACACTCTGAAGCCTTACTCTATCTGCCTTGGAGCAGATGCGGTAACATACTGTGATGCAGTGTGTTAGTGACTCTCAACGAAAAACGTGCTTTGAAAGGTCATGTAGAGTAGAAAAGTCCTGTAACCAGTCCATTTAAAAAGACAGGTAAAACCAAACTTCTCAAATTTGGACACATCAGACCAAAGTGCAGATTTCTTAGCCCAAACAAATCTCTTCTGCTTGTTGCTTTCCTTAGTAGTGTTTTTTAGCAGCAATTTGACCATAAAGGTCTGATTAACACAGTATCCTCTCAACAGCTGATGTGGAGATGTGTCTGCTACTGGAACTCTGTGTGGCATTTGTCTGGGCTCTAATCCGAGATGCTATTAACTTTAAGCTGGCCACTTTATCCCCAGCAGCAGAGGTCACTCTTGGTCTTCCTGTCAAGTGCGACTTGGGGTCACATTTGAAGTTTTCCACACTGACTGACCTTCAGTTCTTAAAGTAATGATGGACTGTCATTTCTCTTTACTTAGCTGATTGGTTCGTGCCATGATATGAATTCTACCTGCTGTCAAATAAGGCTGTCAGCTGTTTACCAACCTGACTTCGGCACAACACAACTTGTGGTCCTAACCAAAGCAAGAAATTCCACAAATGATCCCTGACACACCTGTGAAGTGAAAAGTATTTCAGGTGACTACGTTATGAAGCTCATTGAGAGAAGGCCAAAGGTTTGCAATGCAGTCAACAAAGCAAACAGTGACTACTTTGAGGAATCTATATTATATGACATATTTAGAGTTATGTATATATATTTTTTGCTACATAATTCCATATATTTAGCCTAATATATTTATAAATTAATAATATATTTAGTGTCTTTATTTTGTATCTACAATGTTGAAAGTATTACAAATAAAGAAAAACCATTATATGAGAAAGCATGTCCAAATATTTTGACTTGTAGTTTTAATAGTATTTTCAAGCATTAGTAAAATGAGTAACATGCATTACTCATCTAAATATATATTAAAAGCATTTAGTATGATATGACCTCTGCCCTGTTACCAAATCCTAAAAGGGGACAGTGCACATTGTTTTTTTCCTTTCAATGATACCTCAAGGCTTATCTTTGCTGTAGAGGACAGTTTGAGCTGGAAAATGAAAGCGTCAAGAGAAACTTTGCCACACGCCCACAGACACACACTCACAGTTTCATAGTTTTTTATCCAGATTTAGTAAGTCTCTAGATACTGTGGCACTTTTTATTTTTCTGGTCACCTTGCATAGCAATACCAACAATAGCCATTAGATGGTAGCAGAGCTGATCTGTGATCTTTACCAGATAACCCGTCACCGCCAAACCATCTAAAGAAAAAAAGCTTTAGCATTGCGGAGGTCTGTGTGTACTCAGCCAGAATATATCAGTACCATATACATGTAAGTAAAAAAGCTTTATGTTGTATAAATGTTTACTTTATCAAAAGCAATAGTTGTCAGGGATTAATACTTAACATTTCTACTTTTGATCATTTATGAATGAAAGTGTAGTGGGAGAAAACACATTGCAGTTCTCCTTTTTTGTTAGTTTTGGGCCTAGAATAGAATTTAGATCAGGGAGTATCTCCTGATCAGGTTGAGCTTCTGGATGGCATCTGGGTTAAAAAGTTGAAAATCAGATTTGATATTCTTCACAAGAAATAAGCACTATTTGTGCACCACCTCACTTCCTTCATTATCATAGCATCACTAACACCCACTGAGCTCCCGTCATCTGATTTCACACAGTCTGACCAAACAAATATAAAAAGTCTTTGGCTTTATTGAGTAGACGTGGCTGCAAACAAGACACCATTTTTTTAATCAACCATATTTCAGCTACAGACATGCACAGAGTCGTGCTTCACGGGTATATTTGACTGCTGACCACAAGCTTAGTGTGTCTGTTTCAGAAAAGTTTCAAAACACTTTAAGATTAGGAGTTAACCACAGTGAGTGTTTTTGAAAGTCAGTGCAACTCTTTTCTTGTAAAAGCATTCATACACTTTTAAGTTAAGTTCAACATCTAAATAACAGACATGTTCTTTTGATAGTATTCGAACTTCACATATGCTAAGAACCACATGGCTTGCATCTGTAGCTAAATGCATGCACACGAGCTATATCAATTTATAGACATGCACACCAAACCTGATCTGAAAATGTACTGTACAGCTTGTTCAAGTACAAGCTGGATAAACCGCTGCTCACTGTAAGGTATAAAGGAAGTGCAGAACAAAAAGAAACTAAACTATTTGCTTTTCAGCATATCACACACCAATGTGTTTTTGAATTTAAACATTAGTTTTCGGAGCGTCTGTTGTGAGTCAATTAATGATTTTCTGCTATGGGTTGGTAGGGACCCGCTGAGGGGATCTCTGCGATGGTTCCTGGTTCTGCTGTGACAACAGGCTGATTAAATCAGTTGGATGCCACATTTTTGCTTAATAAAACACTCACCTTTGTTGCAAAACTACTTGGCAAAGTTTTTAATGTTGCGTAATATTTACTATTAAAATATTTTTAATCACAGTTTAGTGTCACACATGGCTATGAGTCTAAAGGACAGTTCACATTCATCGTATGTTGGAAAGCTACAGAGACAGGTAACTACAGTAACATCAGTGATAATGTTTGTTATGACTAAGTCACAATTTCACTGGGTGGATTTGTTGGATTCGTTTTTTGAGCTAAGCTAAAAATGTATGATTTTTTGGATGAAATAAATAAATCTAAGCATTAAGATCACCCTTTTCTACACTTTAGCTCAAATACTTACAGGTACTGAATATATATAGTTAAGATTCATTGACTCCACTTTAATGCTGTATCTGGCCACATTGTCAGTGAGCAACGTCACTTAAATTATTTTCCTTGCCGATTCTGATTCTGATTTTTGAACATCAGTAGATCAGTACACCACGTGTGCAGTTGATATTTAATTTATATTAACTTTTATTAGGCTTAATCATAAAATTTTCTGCAAAGGTGTAATGTGATCAACAATTGGTTTGAACTGACAAATAATAGAGGATAAACAAAACCGGATAATTCTGAGTTACTTCCATGTTTTCAGTCTCACTCATACCTGAGCATGTTTTTCAAAGCTTTAAAACATAAAAACCGTATGCCATCAGTTGATAAACAGCAACTTTTAATTTCAAGTTATGATTGATAATTTAAAGTGAGATTTATCTTACAAAAGGTTGGGAGTGATTACAGTTTACAAATTTTATATTTCATTTGCATAGTGTAATTATGATTTCTTGGGCCAGCTGATGGCTTTTTATACGGGGTCTGCATGTTCTGTCTATGAACTGATTCTGAGTCTACTCTCCCAGAGTACTCAAAGCACTTTATACAGCATGCGTTATTCATCCATTAACAGAAGCACTTTCTTCTATGCTTAAGTGCTTTTTTAGCATTCACACTCTGATGGATGCATCAGAGAGCAACTTGGTGTTAACATCTTGCCCAAGGATCTTTGTCATGCAGACTGGAGCCGCCAGGGATTAAACCACCAACCTTCTGGTCACTAGATGTTAAAGAATCAGCCCTATTTCATCTGCTTTTACTCCTTAGTGGCTAAGGGTTGTCCTTCCAACTTGCAGGAAGCTGCCCACCTCCACTGATGGAGATGATCTCAGTCCAGGAGGGAAATACAGCATTCTGGTAAGGTGCCAAGGGCATACACAGTGGGCTGTGGTAGACTTATCCAATTTATCAAAACCCTGGTCCTGGTTTGGCCTGGGGTGTTGTTCAAGGCGGAGTTGGCGGAGATCAGTGGTTTACATGGGTATGTTCACAAATATCCTATGATGCCTCCACAAGTTGAGGACATGCTACAGACCCATGATAGACTAGCGACCTGTCCAAGGTATACCTTTCCTAGGATCGGCTCCAACCCAACAGCAACACTGAAATCAAGGAGCAGAAAAGAATGAGTGGATGAAATAAATTTAACATTTTGTTTGTTTTATATTTGAATTTTTAGTGTCTATGATACAGTTATGTTACAAAAGACTCATGTCACATGAACTAATGCCAAGAAACATTGATATCTGTTGTAAGACAAGTTTGTTATTAAATGTTACTTTTTTGGAACAGTGAGTTCAGCTTCACTAGTCATACCCAGACATGAATATTGCCACTCTTACTGAATCAAGAAATCACTTAAAAAGAACCAGAGAAGCAGGTTAAAGAGCAACATGATCATGCCACGATTGAAAAGAAACTAAAGCGTCTTCTCTCACCCCCATTCTCTGCGGCCTGCTGGAGCGG